>NC_056737.1:641309113-641426613 GCF_019279795.1 Protopterus annectens
ACACATACAAACACATCTACAGATACATAAATACAGACACACACACACACACACACACACACACACACACACACACACACACACACACACACAAACATATACACACACACGTGTGTGTTTTTGCATTAGTAGATTTGTGTGTGTGTGTGTGTGTGTGTGTGTGTGTGTGTGTGTGTGTGTGTGTGTGTGTGTGTGTGTGTGTGTGTGTGTGTGTGTAAAAAATGAGTTTCTGAGATTTCTTGGGTACATATGCAGAATTAGGTGATGCAATTAATTATAACAATGGGACATGGATGGACTCATATGTTGCACCCAAGTTTGTTTGGATATAAATTTTATTTTATAAATATTTTTGCAGCCAGTTAAGATTGGAGATCCACCTTACTATGGATGGCAGTTGACATTCACTTCATATTTTTAGGAATAATCCTAAGTCACTATTTATTTTGATAAAACATTTTATTTCCTTCAGTGTAAAGATACATTTATGTAAAACACACATTCTAAGTTGTGAATAAAAATATAAATTCCTATGTGAATGAGCTTACAAGAACAGATATGAATTAAATGTACAGCAATAATGGAGAACACTGGACCTTACCAATGTTTTTGCATAGCTGTCAGAATGTTGTGGTCAGGCACTGACTCTGTAACATTCTGACTATTTTTGAAGATAGTATAGAAGTGGCACATGTTCTTTGTTATCATCGGGTCTTGTCCACAGGCAGCTTTCATCGAGACATTCAAGTAGACGTAACTCTTAAAATAGTCGGTCTGTTACAAGATCTATTCTTATCTCAGTTCCATGATTTGGGGTGAGTGAAGGTTGGGAAAGGTAATTTCTACAGTTTTTACATCATCACTGGAAAAGTTCATTAAGCAGCTGTGATTTTTTGCAGAATATCAGCTATTGCCCACCATTTAATAAAAATATCATTTAAATTTCTGGATTTATTTTGTTTTTAGCTACAGTTCAGCAAATTCAGATTTTCGTTAAAAGTAAATCAAGCTCTTGGCTGCTGTAAACATTTTTTTGAGAGTGTTTTGCCAATATTTTAGGTATGCTTGGTAAAATATGCTGTGATCCTTCTTTGTGTGTTCATGTTTTGTAGCTGATCATTCAGACATGTTTTAACTTTAAAACTCTGTGCTGTTTGCTTGTGCAGTGGACAGCTTTATTGTTTTCAAAAATAGAAAGAAAATATCATATGTGAAAGAATATGCTCACCTTTAAAGTAGTTGAATGGGACATATAATTTTGAGTTTCAAAATATAATGATACTGACGCAGTATATAACACTTTTACTAATCTTCTGAGTTCATGCTTAACTTTTATGGGGGGATGGAGTATTACACCTGGTTACAATTCTGTCAGTGACATGTTAATAATCTTAGGAATTAGCTGTTAACTATTAATGATTTAGAATAAGTGTCAGGACTGAACTGGAAATCTCAAAAATTAACAATCTGAATAATCTTGGTTACTAAGTATGTGATGGTATAATGTGGAGGATAACTATTGGTAGTCCTTTTGTGGATAGCACCTAAATGTGTTTGCCTTTGCAGTGTTAATGCATGCTAACCGTATGGAGTTGGTCTGGATAATGTAAAATACTGATTCCAGTCTGGAAGACCATAAATAATCATACTTTACTTTCTGAAAGTTGACAGAAAATGAGATTTTTTTTAATGTTTCTTTGGCGATAATTATGGAGACCATTAGACCTCATGTAATGGATATGCCACTATTTGACGAATGAAAATTCCCCAAGCATCAACTCCCTGAATCTGAATCTCTGGCAATGCCATCATTTCTACTGAAAAGCATTGGCAGGTCATTTTACAGGAACTAAGTGCCATTTCCCCTTTACAATGCAACAGTGGAGTTGATTATATTAGTTACAGTGTATATGGGTGGCACATGCTGCTAAACTGGGAGTGCAGAAGGGGGACTTCCGCCCACCCCACAAAAACACTGAAAACCGTATTTTAGAGAAGTGTTTTCATTGGAGGACTTTTGGGAAGTTGAAGCTCAGGGAACTGTCATTCACCCACTCATAGTGGAAGCATAAATTATAGATAAAATAAGACAATGAAGTGGAAAGATGTGAGAATTCTCAAACACATTCAGGAAAAGGATATACATGATTAAAAAAAAAAAAAAAAAAAAAACATTTTATTCCCCAAGTCAATATACAAGGAAGTGGAACATGCAAAGTGTGAGATTGGCTATACATATAAGTGCTCCTTTTTGCTAGCCTGACTTGAGGAAGGTCTATTTCAATTAGCATGATCCATTTCCACTGTAAGGTTAAATTTATCTGGGACAGGTGTCTTCTCAGTCTTCACCTAATACCTCGTCAGCTGTTATGTCATCAGCAGCAGAGAGAGAGAGAGAGAGAGAGAGAGAGAGAGAGAGAACCTTCTGTTTGTTTTCCCTCCTCTCAATACTATTTTCTAACACCTGGACATTTGGACATTATGGAATAAGCCCAGCTTTGTCTTGGACTTGGAGAAGAGGGCCATCCTGGTGGTCATTATGGATACCTGGCTCATGATCTTAACTTTGGACTACATTCGAGAGTTTGTGTCATTGCACTCTAACAGCCTGCAATGTATCAGTATTAGAGCAGTTTTGTTTTAACCTCTGGGATTGAGATACCTCAGGATGATAATGGAAGCACCAACTCTTTTTAATATTTTCTCACCTCATGAGTCAGTTGTGTACATATTTCATATACCATCCATTTGGTTATGTGTGAACATTTTTGCAGAGTGCGATGATTTTCTCTTTGAAAGTTTAGCGTCTTTACTGAGATGGATGTTCTTGGATTCCTTTAATTAACTTTAGGTAGTTTTCAGCTCAGTGGGTTTCCTCTGCTGCACATATTTGGTCTCCATTCAATGAAATTGGTGTAGTCTTATTTGATGTGGTTGTGCAATCAGCATCCTGATCCAACCACTACCTGATTCATTTCTGCATACTAATTCAGCACAAAAATTTGCATGTCTCACCAAGTGGCATATTGTCTTTCCTAGACATTTCTTTGTAAAGAGCAACATAGGTGATTCTAATCGACTTGTGGTGACCTATAATGTGGTCACTGGGACTTCTTATGATCACATTGCTCATTAAAATATGATTACTGTGTTTCATGCTCTACAAATGATAACAGTGTTCTAGAAACACATAAGTTTAAGAGGTTGAAATAAAATTTGTTATGGGCTTATTTTAGATGACCATTATTCAGTCCTTAACATCTAGGAGAAAAAAACATTGTTTTTGTTTCATGAGCCCTCCATCTTATCAGATTTTCTGGGCAATTAGTTTTTTTTTTTTTGTGGATCTGATAGTAATCCTGGACTTAGGAACCAAGTGTCAGCTGTGATAAAGTCATCATAGTTTTACCTTAGTAATTATCTCAACAATAGTCAGGTTTCATAAAGTCATTTATCGACTTGTGTGGTCTATGCGTCAGACTCAGTGATGCTAATCTTGACTTCAGCAGGCATAGAACTTTGCAGCCTAAGTTCTGATAGAAGCTTCTTTCTTCTCCTGTAATGTAATATCATTCCGGTAGGATCTATACTAGTTTCCTGTTATGACCAGGTCTTTTTAAGATATTGGTGGTCTTTTACGGAGGTCTGTAAGAATTTGTACCTATTTGTCTTAAGAAGCTGCTGATCCTCTGATTTCCTTCACCTATCCAGTATATTAGAAAAGTAAAATAATACACGACTAGAGACATGCATCCTTCATTTGACAGTTGTAACAAGCCCAGGGATAAAGAAACATGCTTAGCATGATCACAACGTGCCTACTGCAGGTACAGGTTGTAGTACAATGTGTCCAGATGCAGATTATCAATGAACTAGGTGGATATTTGCACCCCAGTTCACTGCTAATTAGAAAATCTGCTTATGTAATGTACAGGACCTACAGTGAAGGAAGAAATCTTCCCATTATAGCTAAGAGTGTGATAAGGAAGATAAACAAGCACAGATTATACGTGTCATCCTGTATGCACATGCACTGATATACAATGATGTAAGAAAACAAGTATGGCAATTTAAAGAGCCTGCTGTAATGCTTACATCTGTTTCTGACCATAATAGGGGGTAGAAATGAGTGTATAGGACAGTAGCATCCTTCCTAATGTCTTTGATCAAGAATTCTTCAGAAAGCTGAAAAAATTGGAGTGGGGAGGCAAAGGCTCGAAATCAGGGTGATATTTTACTGATTCACTTAAAATGCTAACAGAATGAAAGATTTTGCATCAACATGCATTTTTTGAACAATAAAAAATATAAAACTCTCACATCTGTCATTATTGACTCACTGTAACTCAAAGTGATTTATCAGAAAATCAAAAATGTTATGACGGACAGGGCAAAAATATCAGGCAATGTCAGGACTATTCTGCAAAATTCTGGTCAGCTGAGAGGTATGGTCAGTAGCAAGAAAGGGCAGCAAGCAGGGGACCATAGAGAAGGGAAATGAGGATGGTAAAAATGGCAGTAAGTGGACATACCATTCAGTTACAGATTTGCTGTTCTGAACTGTTTGGAAGTTTCTAGAAGGCCAGTGCTTGCTTGGGCTAAAGGGAAGTCTCTGTGTTCACCAGTGGCAGTGTTTAACACTGAACAGCCTGCCTGTCCCTGGAGGAGTGGTTACTGCCTAGAAGCTGTAGTTTTATTGGCCATTTTGGGTCAATTCTAAACTCCTTGATCTCTCTCTTAAAACCCGGCTGCCTCGTGGTTTTGGCATCTTTTCAGGCTTGCTAGTTGTTGCTGAAGCACCTACCAAGGGGAGAAAACGCTGAGAGAAGAAAAGGAGCCACTTTTGTGATTTTAAGCATTTTCTTCTAATTTTTTGTTAAGTTTTACTGCTTTGCCGCCTACTTTTTGGCATTTTCCAGCTTGCTAAAGTTTATATCTGTAACAGTAACAGTAATTGGAACACATCTAGAGCCTGTTTACTGCATTTCCTGTGTTGCATTTAATTTAAAATCATTTTTTTCTCTAAAAACTGCATTTTACCTGATTTTGGCCTAGCACTCAAGTGTGGGGTCATTTATTGCACTGTTGTGAATATTTTGCTGCTTGTGTATCTCTGCTACCTTTAAACTACAACAAAAAAGAAAAAAAACAGAAAAATCTTACTTTTTTCCCACTTTCTGAAAGTTAAGAAAGTTCACTTACAGATTTGCTGTTCTGAACTGTTTGGAAGTTTCTAGAAAGCCAGTGCTTGCTTGGGCTAAAGGGATGTCTTTGTGTTCACCAGTGGCAGTGGTTAACACTGAACAGCCTGCCTGTCCCTGGAGGAGTGGTTACTGCCTAGAAGCTGTAGTTTTATTGGCCATTTTGGGTCAATTTTAAACGCCTTGATCCCTCTCTCTTAAAACCCTACAACTCTCTTTTTGCACGGTTTTGCGCACTGAGCGGCATCGGTAGGGTTGCCAGGTTTCTTTGTGGCTAAAACTGGACTAAGGTCACGCCCCTCACATCACTCATAACTCCACCCATTCCCACCCCTCTCCCAACCATGCCCCTCCCATTTTGTGACATCACTGTGACGTCAGCTGAACAGAGGGAATACCCTCTTTTTCTGTTCTGGATGCCTGATTTCAGCCGATTTCTCCCCAGTTGCCATAAACACTGTTCAAAACTTTCAGTGCGCATACTGTCTTCTTCTTTACTTCTACAGTGATTACAGATATTTTGATTTAATTTAAAACATTTATTTCAAATTTTATAGTACAAACCACTAATACACATTTGCTAAACAAAGCAATACAGTCTCACAATGAAAACAGACGTAGCATTAAAACTTCTCTGCCTTTAAATCTCACATTCACCGAAACAGCATTGTACATTGTTTTCCAAGTTTAAGATGCTAAAATTTTAAAATGTTCTAAGAAATTACACCGTATTAACAACAATCATATCTTACATAAATAAAACAGACCTGAAAATGTATAGCACGGTCTAAAAATACATGTTTAGTATAAAACAATATATAATGACACAATTGGTCTTGCAGCTTTTGAAAAATGAACCTATGCATTTTATAGAAAGCTACAGAGCATATGCTTAATGTGGATAACTAATGGATGGTCAGAAAACTAGCAGGGTCATCAATTTACATACCTTTGCTATACCAATCTCAGTATGTCACAAATAACAATTAACCACAGCTGACCCTTAATTATAGAGCATTATATCAAAATAGTTAGTAATATTAACAGGTGAGATACTATGGCAACAGGTAAGTTTGCCCTATTTTATCATTCTAAAATATTTTAACCACATTTAACAGCTTTAAGCAATATAATTTTAAAGGAATTGCAATAAAAAACTTCCTCTTAAGTTAATTACATTTCAGATTTGCTCCTGTAAATCTATCTAATACAACAGTAAGAGCAGTATAGAAGTGAATGTGATAGGTTAGATAATACAAGGAGAGGATATCCATTATAAAAAGCAGTAGACAGAGAAAGGTTAGAAAAAGGGTAAAAGAATGAAAAGAAAAGGCCAGTAAAAAAAAAGGCAGCAGATAGCTGAATTACAAGCTGTTAGTGTGTCAGAGTCTGAAGATATTATGCAGGATAGTATGGTAAACAAAAAACACAACAGCTACTCAGAAACAGATGTAATTCAAATAAGAAACAATCTTCTTCTGGCTTTTCCCGGTTAGGGGTCACCACAGCGGATCACCTTGTCTGCACATTGATTGGCAGTGGAGTTTTACAGTGTTGAGTTGCCAGCCTGGTGCCCAACCTTCCACAGCAGGCACACTCACATGCACAACTAGGGCCAATTTAGAGTGTCCAATCCACCTACAGCATGTCTTTGGGATGTGGGAGGAAACTGGAGCACCTGGAGGAAACCCACGCGACCACAGGGAGGACATGCAGACTCCGCACAGAAGGCACCCCAGCTGGGGATTGAACTGGAGAACCTCTTGCTGTAAGGCGGCAATGCTAACCACTGCACCACCGTGGCTGCCCTTCAAATAAGAAACAATACAGTAGCTAAATAATTCAAATGCAGTTCAGAATAAATTCCATTTGGGCAATAGTACCAATCAGATCAAATATCACTTGCAAAATGCACAGTGAAGAAGCTTTACTTTAAACATGATATAAACAGTTGCAACATTAAGAGACTGGGCAGCAGTTTACCACATTAAACATCAATAAAAATGCAGTTAGATATACGCAGAAATAAAAAAACGCTATATACAAAGGTAACAGAGCAAGCAGTTGGCTTATTATAGGAATAAATAGATTAATCTGCCTTTACAACGGGACTCCTGCAACTAGTACTGTTATGCTTTTCTCAAAAAGAATACTCCATTGTAGTACACAACAACTAACATTGCACTTTCTTGTAGAATGACTCCGTTGCTCTCCTTTTCATAGCAGCGGCAGCCTCACAAACACACACAAACACCCCTACCTCTCTGAATTTGTCCAACCATTCATTGTTGTTGTGGTCCGCTATGAAGTCCAAACTCCAAACGTCTTCTGGAGACTGGAATTCAAATTCCACTGTGCGGTCGGAAGATGAAGACGTCATGTAAGCAATTTCAGCTTCTTCTGCATCAGTGCATGCGACCAGAAGCAAAGGGTGTTCTTAAAGTAGAACACCCTTAAAATTTTTTTTTTTTTTAATTAAATGAAAAGGTTTTATTTTTTCTAGACAAGAAAAGTCAGTAGCCATTTTCCAGACAGGGTCCCTTATTTCTGGACAGTCTGGAGTCAGGTAATGGCTCTAATTATAGCCAAAAAGCACACCAGGACTAAAGGCATTAAGGAGGGGAGAGAGTAAAGATGGCATGGGAGAACCACTTGAGACTGTGTCAGTGGCACAAAACCCGGACTTCATGTGTCCGGTTTTGAATAAAATTTGTAACCGCACAATTAGTCAGAAAACCGGACAGTCCGGTCAAAATCCAGACACCTGGCAACCCTAAGCGTCGGGCAGCACCACCTAAACAGGTTTAAACTATTCCAGGCTCCACAAAGTCTGCTCTTCACTTTTTCCCCTTAGAACTGTTCAAACTCTCAAATTAATCACTTTATTCTCTTTCTAAAGCCCTGCACTTGCTCAGGTCTTATAAGGAAACACTGACTAACTAAAGCACTACACCCTCCTTGACTTCTCATAAGTATTAGGCTCCCGATTGGTCCTTCCTGATCTAGTGAAAAATCAGTTCCCTTCCCTAATCTGATCAGTAAAAAACAGTTTCCTATACTAATCTGGTATGTCCAAGGGTCAGTTTCAGGGTTACTCTCCAGTCCAGCTGGTGAATCTGGGAATTTTGAGGCAATGTTACAATTGCCTTATGTACACAGACAACCCTCTCCTCCTTCCAACAAACTCTAATACATGTGAGAGATGCAGTTACACAGCCAAACTGGAGGCAGAGCTCTCTCAACCCAAGACTGGCACAGTCAGTCAGGAGGAATAGGTAACCACCCACACCACAAATCCAGTCTCACACAGACCTATTGCATCTGCATACCCAACACATAAACACATAAAAACATACTCAGAGGCTCTAAATAAAAATCTGCCTAAACAGCAAAGACCTCCTAAGCAGATATCCAAGCAACAGCCACCCCTCAATAATACCCACAAATCACATATCTTACAAAATCAGTGTGCCTCACAGTCACAGCCCTTAAGGCCAAACAACACACCAAATACACTTGTTATAGGGGACTCTATTGTCCAGCACACCGACGTCCCACTCACTAGACTGAACAAGGAGAAGGTCACTGTAAGCTGCCTGTCGGGTGCCAGGATCCACCACATAACACAAGCACTCAGGTCACTCCAAAGCAAGTACAAGTATGACTCCATCATTGTCCATGTTGGTGTGAATGACCTGAGACGTACCTCCCCTCCCTGGACTACATGAAAAGAGACATAGAGGAGCTCTCTGATCATGTAGCCCAGGCTGGTATGACCCTGATCTTGAGTAGCATCTTGCCCTCACCAAGAATGATGCCACAGTATAAAGACAAAATGATCAGTTTCAACAAGTGGCTAAAGTATTGGTGTCATTCAAAGGGGATCCAGTGTCTGTCAGCCTGGGATGACATGCTCGACAAGCCACGTTGCTTCGCTAGGGACGGCTTGCACCTGTCACCCTTAGGCTTTCGTATACTGGCCAAGGCTCTTGCCACCCCCATAGTGCCTTTTTTAGGCAAGGCTCAAAGGACAAACCCACCTCCATAGACAACCCAAGGATAAAAAAACTAAAGGTAATGCTACTCAAGGCCAGAAGTCTAAACCTCAAGATGCATGCAGTCGATGCTCTCCTCAGTATGGAGATAATCGATGTCTGTGCAGTAACAGAAACCTGGTTCAAGGCTCCTGAGAGCACCCCACCACTACCAGGTTATAACTCATACCATGCGTTTTGGCCCCAAAACTCTGACCGTAGCACAAAAGGAGGGGGAGTATCTATATTCAGCAAAGATAGCTAAACCTCCAGGTTAGTGGCACTGCACAAAGCATCGGAAACCATCAATGTGCAACTAACAGCGGGTAAAACTGCCTGTCAGTTTGTAGCCTGCTATAAAACACCCTCCCTATTACAGGAACCCCACTTGGCATTCCTGAGAACACTGGAGAATATGAAGGTCTCTCCAAACACTATGTTATTGGGTGACTTCAGCTACCCAAACATTGACTAGGAAAACTACTCAAGCCCAAACACCCTCGCCCAATGGTTCCTTGAATTTATAAACTCTAATGTGATGGAACAACTGGTCACCACTCCCACAAGAGGAAACAACATATTGGACCTGGTAATCACCAACACGGGGACTCTATGTTCCACACCAGAGGTAAACCCCTCATTGTCAAGATCAGACCATAAACAAATTTCCCTGGACATCCATATCCCGTCAAACCCCCAGCCAAGGAAATCACGGTAAAGAATTCCTCAAAAGCCAACTTTGCACTTCTCATGACTGAGGTGGAATCCTTCAAAGTCCCCGGGCCAGAGGATAATACAGCTGTATCCACAGAATCCTTTACAAATGCATTCTATGAGCACCTGCAGGAATGCATGGATCGTGCTATCCCAAATAAAACCAAGACTCACTCCTCCAAAAACAGGAGACCTGTCTGGTGGACCCTGGCCATAAATAAGTTATACAACAGAAGGAGGAAGCTACTACATGACAGAGCAAAATCCCAAAAAGGGAAGGCATCTCTGATCAGTATTAGCAAGAAACTTCGATCCCTCATAAAATCATCAAAGGCCAGTTTTGAAAGAAAAATTGCCCTAGATACTAAAGATAATCACAAGGCCTTCTTTAGTTATGTCAGGAATATGGGTGGAAACTCCCAGATATGCTCTGAATTGTTGCATAATGGTACAAAATATACCGAACCTACAGACATAGCCAACATCCTGGCTGACAGATTCAGCAAACCCCCCCCCCCCCCTCCCCCCCCAAAGGAGCAAATGCCTATCCCAACTGAATGTAACCTCCCTGACATCACAGATGCACAGGTGAAAGCTGCCCTCTCCAAAGCAAAAAACACAGCATCTATGGGACTGGACAGTTTCCCAGGCTGTGTCTTACACGAGCTCCAAGAAGAAGTGAACCCTCACATTAAGTCACTGCTCAAACTTAGCCTTACTACAGGATATGTAGCAAAAGAATGGTGTACAGCTACAGTGGTCCCACTCCACAAAGGTGGTGCCACAACGGACCCCGGGAACTATCGCCCCATAAGCCTAACTAGTCTGGTCTGTAAAGCTATGCAGTGTATTATAATGGAACTCATAAACAAAGACATTGGGAACCTCCAGACACTGGACCCTGCCCAATTCAGCTTTGTTAAGGGCAGATCTTGCCTCTTAAACCTAGTTGATTTCTTTGAAACAGTTACCAAAGCCATAGATGAGGGCAAGGTAGTCCACACAGCCTACCTGGACCTCGCAAAAGCCTTCGACACAATACCCCACTCGGGCATCATAAATAAGCTTACCAGCTTAAATATCAACCCCTATATCACAAGATGGATTGCAAACTGGCTCAGGGATAGAACCCACATGGTCAGAATCGCAGGTGCCATGTCTGAATTCAAACCAGTTACAAGTGGCGTCCCACAGGGCTCAGTTCTGGGACCTCTCTTGTTTGGTATATACTTCTCTGAGGTTCAGGCTAACACAGGGGGATTATGGCTGACAAAGTTCACAGATGACTGCAAACTGGGGGCCACAATCGAATCTCCAGCTGACACAAGCATCCTCCAAAAGGGTCTCACAGAGACGGATGCTTGGTGCCAGAGCCACGGCCTCAAGCTAAATGCTAAAAAGTGCATAATCATCCCATTTGGGAAAAACAAGGTGCCCACAAATTACCACATAGGTGGTAATCCATTAAGTACAGAAGAAGTAATTAGAGATTTGGGGACCAACGTAGATAGTAATCTCTCCTTTGACAATTACGTTGCCAAAGTGGATAGAAAGACCTTCTATATAGCCCACCTTATCACGAAAGGGTTCGCATCTAGATCAAGAGAGGTCATTGTGCCCCTCTTCTCATCACTCATCAGGCCCATAATTGAATACAATGCCCCTTTTGGGATGTACCTTACCCGACACCTGCAGCAACTGGAGAGACCCCAAAAGTACCTCACCAAGAGGATCGTGGGCTACAAACAGATGTCCTATGCAGCTTGACTAAAGAAACTCCAGCTCTACTCAATTGCTTACAGCCTATTCAGAGGCGATCTATGCCTGACGTACAAAGCCATGTCAAACCCAGAATTAATGGACATGCTCCACCTCAAAAAATCCAAATCCCTTAGAGCTACATGCTCCAGGGACTTAAACCTCAGCACAAAAATAAATAGGACATGCTGGAGGGACAAATTCATTTCCCAGAGGCTCCCCTCACTCTGGAATAGAATCCCAATTCATGTTAGACATAGCCCCTCGCTGACCCTCTTCAAGCGGAATCTGGACGCGTGGATGGGAAATTGCAAATTCACCCCGGGATCTCTTCTGTGTCCCTGCTAGACAGAGGCACAGTAAACTAATCTTAAAGGGTACCTTCTGTGACCTACTTTACAGAGGCACAGTAGGCTAATCTAATAGGGAAGCGAAAGCCAAATACACTCTGGCTAGGCTTATAAATGCCCTAAGGCAGATAGCCTAGTATCTACCTATGAACCTATGAACCTATGAACCTATGAACCTCTTAGCACAAAGAATCTGGACAAAAATAATGGGAGGACGAAGGCTGAAAAATAGGACAGATTTTAAATATTGCTCTTATAAACTTAGAAAATTGCAATTTGTGTTAGTATGTATTTTCTGAAGGATAGGAAGTCTAAAACTCAAATTTATGTCATTATTTGGTGATTTCAATCCTTAGCGATTTGCTAGAAAATTACAAATTTTATAAGGAACAAACCAAAAATATGTGTCAAAATTTGGACATTCTGTGGAAATCTGGACAGTTGAGACTTATGTTGGGAAAGGGAAGAAGAAGAGACTTTTTTGCGAGATAGGTGCCCATTTATTTTTTTATAAAAAGGCAAGCAGGAGAGGATGTAAGGGAAGGTAAAGGTATGGAAAGAGGGTGAGGGTCAGAGGCAGTGGCAAATGCACAAACATACAACATAGTGAAAAACTGAAAGGGGAGGTGCTGAAACACAGAGAGTTGGAGAAGTAGATTTAGGGACACACAAACAATGAGAAGACAATGGTGATAGGGAAGATTGAGCAACAAACAGGTGAGGTCACTGACACACAAGGGAAGGTGTACAAAAACATAAGACATTTTGAAATCAGAAGATTCTAGTGTTTTATTTAATTCATGCAAAACAGACTACATCATAAGTCTCCCTCAGAACAGGAAATACCAGAATTTTATAACACAATAACTACAGATTGCCTTCTCTGGTATAATTAAACTCATGACTAATATGTTGTAAATTCTTATCAAAAAGTGAGCATCGAGTTTCTTCATAGGTGATGTCTTTTTATAGTCAGGAACATGTAATCATGCAGTTCAACCTGGGTAAAACTTTCTAGTCCTTTCTATGAAGACTGCATGTACTAAAGCAGTTAGAAAAACAATCATTGATCACATCAGAGTGAACTATTTATTTTTCTTCCTTGATATATCAGCAATCATTCTGTACTAACTGTAGAATTCCCATTATTCCCATTTATCCTGTAGGTCAGTCTGTCTTGTGATTGCAATAAGGAAAGCATACATTAAGAATACAAATATACACTCTAACAGATCGGAACATCAGGATAGGGATTTGGGTGGATACGGCCTTCTGTATCATGCTACCTATGCAATACCCGGGGGGAAGGGGTGAAACAGCATTCTGACCACTGTCCACACTAGGCCCCATTTGAAGTGGTGATGGCAGGCACAGACAGTGATGCAACTTTGTTAACTGCAAAAGGACACTTTCTAGGTGGCTGATTTGGACTTCCAATCACCAGTCTATCAGATCCTCCACCACCTTTACCAAATCCCTCCATGAAACAAAATACTCACTCCAGGAAATACCACCAGAGGGAACAATGACAGTCCTAGCTAGTGAAGTACCACCAGGGTCAGGAGAGGTGGAGTCTTGACTGCTCGCCAAGGCAAACTCTGGGGAAACAGTCTGAATTAGGGGGTGGGCTACATGCAGGTGATGGCCTGCAGACCCTGGCCATACCACTGGCAACACAGCCGTATCTGCCATACAAAACACAAACAGAAAGAAACATAAATAAAATAGCAAAACAAAAAAATAATTATTAAAGAAAGGATAATGACAAAGGAAGGGAAGAGAGAGAGAAATGAACATATGAATCAGACTTTAGATTGAACAGCAGTAAAGTTATATATCAGTGCAGTCATGTTAACTGCCTTTATATATTATAGAAATGCCTGTGTGCTTGGACGTCCTGTTTGAAAAGGGGGGGGCACACAGGTACAGTCCTAACCTGTGCAGAAGTGCTGTCTAACTTGCAGGACAGACTAATAGTCTGCCTATAGACAGCATTTACACCATGGTGATGATGTGTATCTCTGCCATACTATAGTTATTCTCTTGTCGAAATCTATCAATTAAAAAAATGTAAAGGTCAGACTGTATAGATAACTTGTACAACTGTATGTCCATAGTCAGAATACTAGGAAATGTGATATACAATTACTCTGTACATCTTAAGATAGGCAGTATTACCTGTTCAGAGCCACACACATGCATCTTGCTGACAGATAGCAAGTACAGTAAGATACCCTAAAGAAAATTATAAATAATAAATGAAAAGATATATTACACACACCTGTTTCTAAAAAGTCTCTCCAATCATCTCAGGTACAGACGGCTATTCTCCTCTATAGCTTCCTGAACTAGAGTAGAAAAAAAGATTATTAAGTTATACATCTACAAGAAAATACTTTTATTAATTGGACAAGCAATACCTCTGCAAACTAGATAGATCCTTGCAATATAACCACAATTGCCTTTACTCTGACCTCTTCTTCCTACTGGCTTTGAAAGTCAGGATGGTACCTCCTCAGGTCACTAAAGTAGTACCTGTACTGCTCACAGTATACCAGAGACATCACTTGGTCACTCTGCCAAGACTGCACCAGACATTCATTTTATATTGGGGACCCCCATAACATTCCCCAGTCAGACACTCCAGGTGTTCTTTATGCAACAGATGAAGACAGATTTTATTTTCCTTCCTGCCACACTCAGTGCTCCTGGAGCCATAGCCACCCATCAGATTGCATTCCAGAAATCTACTACAGGCCTCTCATGATCATCTTTGTTTACTTATTTCATAGATGTCCCACACTGTGGACCATCTTAGTTGTGTGATCTGTTGTTGTATCATCATAATGTAGCACAGAAAATGCTGTCAACGCAGGTTGGTACTAAGGTGTGAAAGATGGCAAGAAAGGCAAGAAATGTGTGTTCTAGATGCATACTGCCTAACTATAAGAGCTGTTTTGCTCTGTGTAACAAAGTTTTTCCCATGTTCCCACAAGGGTCATTGAACAACCCACACATGCTCACTTTACTTTGCAGGTGCTCAAGTTGGACCATGAGATTGAGAGAGTTTCTTAGTGTGTCTTGGCCCAGAGGCATAATATGTACGAACAACTATTAAGTAACATTTATCAGATGCTGCCAACTTAGCATGAAAGCCATGCTCAGAGCTTCTAATTTATGCAAGATAAACCCCGGCAGCCTCATTGCACAACAGATGATTACAACCAGACAACGTCCTAGGCTTTTTGACAGATTTACAAATGTACTTTACTAAAGGTTACACTTGTTTATGAGGTAAGTGTGAAATGCAAATGTTCTTATTTGCTGCCTCCACATAAAATGTTTCGTTAAAACTGCACAGTTAATGTGCTTATTGAACTGTTTCTGAATGTTTAAGTTAGAGGTGCATCCGTATGGAGTATTGTGATCTGTTTAAGTAACAGGGAGTACACTGACACAGAATAGTGCACATAAATTTGCACAGTATGTATTTTGTTAACGTTGCTGTGTCAACTTTAATCATAGTAATCATATAATTATACAGGTGCCAGTTGTGGATAATTTTGTTGTGTGAGGCCATGTACAGGTCACTAACCGCTCATTACAGGTAGGACATGAGCAGGCTAATCTCACTCCTGCACCTCCTACCATATCTATTTTATACTCTCATTGTGTGCAGAAATTTTCATCTGAGGGAAGGAGGGACATATGCACATAAACCTTAATGCTGGATACTCTGTCAGACAGTATGGGGGGGGGCTACTGTAGGACAGATTATACTCTGGTTTATGTATATGTACATTGGCTGCTTGCCACTAGCTGCACTTTAGATTGTTATGTATTCCATTCACAAAAAGGATAATGCTAGAGCATTGTGCATCAATACAGCCATAGGCCACAAACACATACACCTGTGAACCTATTTGACACACTTTAAAGCTGAAAAATGCAGCTTTTTCCAATAAAGAGGCATCTGCAGTTGCACAGAAGTAAATCTTCTCTTAAATGGGTACTGTCTGTGTTTGCACCTCTCTGTAAATGTAGTCATAAAAGTTCTCTGTGGTTACACTCCAATGCTGTCAAAGGCATGCCATCTAGAAGGTCAGTCACTGATACTCATGCCATTGGTGGCAATTAACTGTGCAGTGCTGTTGCAGGCAATTGTCTGATGTTGAGCTGCAGGCTTGACAATCCATCTGTACATTACTATATTTTGTGGTGCTCAAATTGCACTACAGGTAAATAAATACTTTAAGGATTGCACACTGGCTTGGACAATGGGTGGCCAAGCATTTACAGGCTGCCTCTTTTCATAAGAGGCATAGGTGTCAGACCAGAGGTACATTTCCAATTCCACACTGAATGCTCCAAGTTAGGTTTGAATTTGGTCAGGGAAGAATTCTGATTTACATAGATGGGGAGCCTGTTCCATAGGGGTGGTATCTCAGAAACATATAGCTTTCCCTCCAATATGTCCTATTTATGTGACAGACAAGGCTTAAGTCTCTAGATTGGGTATTTATGTTGCAATTTATTTTGCTGACATGCAACAGGTCCAACAAAGGGGAAACAGATGGTACTTTGTAGGCCAGGCATATATCACCTTGCAGCATCTGTAGAAGACTAAGCACTGGGACCAGGCTTTTTATGCAGTCCATGTGGGACATGCTGCATATACTCTGTATTCTTTTTGTGTGGAACCTCTGTGGATGGTCCGTTTGTTGCAAATGCCTAGTCAGATGCATACTGAAGGGTGTGTTGTACTCAATGATTCATTTGATTGGTCTGAGTACAGCAGGACAATGACATCCTTGGACCTAGAAGCCATAACCTTACTCAAAGGTCATACGATGTAGAATGATTTTCTCACCACTGTACATCCATGATGGTCAAAGGCCAGGTTACTATCTACATGCATACCCAAATACCTCACCATTGGGTCTACTGTGTTATCAATGTGGTAATTTCCATGATGGGGCTGCTTTTCCAAAGAATATTATTATGCACTTCTTTGTACTGAGTTTCAGAGCATGGCTCTGGCACCAGTTACTTGTCTGTGACAAGCCTTCTCAAAAGTCTTTTTGTGTCTTTCCGGAATTTGATGATTGCACCTAGTTTACAGTCATCTGTCAACTTGGTCAACCAGAGGCCCTTCACACTGGCCTTGACTTCAGAAAAGTAGATGCCAAAAAAAGATATCCTAACACTGAGCCTTGTGGGACTCTGATAGTGACTGGCCTCTATGTGGAGGTTGCCTACCCTTTCTTAATTTCTTGGGTCTTATCTGTGAGCCCACTAGCTTCCCATCAGGTGGCATATGAGTTTATGCCTAATTTAGTAAGTTTATCTACAATGCCTCAGTGAAGTATGGTGCTGAATACTTTGGCCAGCGCAAGGTAGTCACTGTGCACCATTTTGCCCTTGTCCATGGCTTAATGACCTTCTCAAAGAAGTCCACCATGCTGACTAGGCATGACCCACCCTTGAAGAACTCAAACTGGGGTTCAGCCAATGTCTTCAGGTTCATAGTACTAGGCTATTGGCCCAAGGGCTTATGTAAGCCTAGCCAGCAAGGTGCCATAGCTTACGCCACCCAATAAAGTTATTTTCCTGTGCCACTGTCCAGCAGAGACACAGAAGTGATCCCTGGGGTGTATTTCCTATTTCCTATCCACTCATCAAGATTTTTCTTGAAGAGTGCTAATGAAGAACTTTGCTTGACATAGATGAGTAGCTTGTTCCAGAGTATAGGAAGTCTCTGGGACAGGAATCTATCCCTCCAGCATGTCCTGTTTATTTGTGGTGACAAGGTTTAGGTCCCTAGAGCATGTAGCTTGGAGGGATTGGGATTACTTTAGGTGTAGCATGTCCAACATCTCTGGGTTTGACATAGCTTTATATGTTAGGCAGAGATCACCTCGGAGTAGGCAATATGCTATGGAGTAAATCTGGAGTTTCCTTAGATTTTCATAGGTTTCCTTTGTCAATTTTATCATTTGCATGGCAATTTTTTCCATGGCTTTACATATGAGATGAGTGAGACTTATGGGTCTGTAATTCCCTGGGACAATAGATGGCCCCCTCTTTTGCAGAGGGACAACAGTTGCATTCCTCCACTCACTTGGCACAAAGCCTGTCTGGAGGATATGGTTGAATGAATGGTGATTCTAGTAAGCCAGATAAGTCAAGTTTCATAATATTTAGGAGGTATCTTGGGAAATTGTTGGGGCCCATGGAGGAAGTGTTTCTGGCCCTGGATAATCTATTGAGAACCTGCTCCCTAGTGATATCAGGAGGGAGTTATGGTGCAGAGTATTTCCTTTGGGGTGGCTGTGGAAATGATTCTAAAAGTGGAGATAACTTTGTCAGCTACAACACTGGACTATTTTTACCTCAGCTATGGATTTGGTAAACTTTATTAGTCACTGGGTGGTTTGTTTAGATTGATGAGGGCGTTATTATTACCTTGCTGAGCATAGACCTTCCTATGTTTGGCCATGATTTCTTTCTTTTGTTATACAACCTATTGTTATTTGGATTCCAGCAGGGTGGTTTGTTTTTTGAGGATGACTTGTGCTTATTTCTGGTAGGTACAGCTGTCTGTATGCAGCTATTTACAAGCTTGTAATGGGTTTATGTGAACAGTTCTGCATAGGAACCAATGTTCTTGGGTTTGGGAGGGATTTTGAATTTTGCTAACGTGTCACGAAATAGTGGAAAGGTAAAAAGTTCCAGGGTTAGCTTGAGTCCTAGGTTTAATTTTTATATCAAATGAGACAGATTTATGGTCAAACCTGATTAGCAAGGAGATTGCACTATGGGGAGTAAGTTACCCCATGTTTGTGAGGCTGTTAGTACCCCTATTGGATGCACAGACCAGCTAGTCTATGGTGTTTGTTGATAAAGTCCATGAATCTCTTGGCCTGTATGTTTGAGTTGGTGTACGATTGCCAGTTTATACTGAGGTAGTTAAAGTGGGTCAATATTATAAAACCGAAAGCTCTAAAGAGCGAATACATGTACACTGGCACATAAAGATCGATGTACAATTATAGCGAAAGACATATTTAGCGAAATTCTGAACATTGAACGTATTTGTTTGGCCAGCAGCGTGATCCTGGGGATAAGGAAATATATCCTTTTCCCCACTGAGTGAGGTCTCGGAGTTGGTATATTTAAGTAAGGGGTGAGTGCAGGGGGGCTTGCCCCCCTGCAAAAATTTATTGTTTTAGTCTTATTTAGTTGATTTATGCATACCTGCATGGCACTGTTGTTTAAAGAAACATGTTCAGTGTTTTGATTTTTGCTAAATATGTGTTTCGCTATTTTAGTACATCAGTCTTTATGTGTCGATGTACTTGTATTCACTCTTTAGAGCTTTCGGCTTTATAATATAGACCCAGTTAAAGTTGCCCATGAATATGGTATTGAGTTGAATGGAGAGAGTCTCCAGTATGTTTAAGTGTGTGGTATGAGTTTCATGGGTCATAGAGAGAGACCTATGCTTGATTATGATAATTTGGATGTGGAGAAGCTGAAGTGCTTCATACTATTTAACCAGTGTTGAGGTGTGTTTGTGTACCTCCACCTTTTGTCCCTTCCTGTGCAGTAGATGGTCTAAATGTCTGGAAGGCATTATAGCCCTGCACTCTCTAGATGCTCTCTGTGGCTTTAAACTGTGTCTCAGTAGCTGCATAGGTATCTATATTCTCTTGGTTGTGGACAGCTTAGAAGGAATGGAGATTATTGCTTAGTCTCATGAAATTAGGCAGTAACACCTTTAGATTATCCTGGGAACATTTACTTATATTAGAAGCTTTATCACATTGGCAATGCCTAAAAAAGGCACTATGGGGGATGGACAAAGTTTTATCCAATATTCAAAAGCATAGAGGGTTCATGTACAGATCATCCCTCATACAACAGCATGGTCTACCATCCATATCCTCTCAGGCAGAGAAACATTGTACCTCCTTAAAATGACACCAGAAACTAAGCTAATTATTAATGTCAATTATCTTTTGTTCATATTGTGTCATTATCCTTGGAAAAGGCAGAAGGCCGCTCAGTGTGCTAGGTTCTTACGGTCCTGGAACATAGTCTGAGTGCTCTGTCATGTCTGACTTCATATAGTCCAAGGAGGTGGCATGAACCACTACTCTAGGGCATATCCTACATCATCAAAGACATGCCCCTCGGTAAAAAATCAGCCCACACAAGCTGCTGATATAGGTCATACATGTGCCATATGTGGGAGTTATGGAGTCTAATTGAGTCACCTTCAGACATATTGTAGATTATACCATGTGCATTACAAACCACCTGGCCATTTATGGAGTGGAAAACTTTGCAGTTAATATATCTTATTCCCTGCTTACAGGTAGGTCCTTTATTTCAATGTGGGTGCAACCTATGGCCCCCAATGCCTCATAAAAATGGGTTATGTCATAAAAGCCCTCATGGTGTTGATTATCTTCTCTGTGGTGTTTGGAAACCACAAATCTTCTCCTGCATGCTGTAGCATGGCATTAAGAAACTGGTCCAGTATCCTTGAATAACATACCTGGGATCCCTCCATCATGTACCTCTTTGGTCACTAAAATATCTCTGTATCTAGTATTTTCAAAGCTACCCATAGCTTGATATCCACATGGATAGGTACTGTATGCATCCTACTGATCTGCAAATAAGGGTGACACATCTTGACCAGCTCCTACATGGTGGCTCTATCAACACAACAGAGCTTCACAATTATAGTGTCATGAAGGGCATTAAATGTTAGGCAGAGAAGGATGACACTGAACCACTGAGGATGATGAAACTGAACATCATGACTGTCAGCAATGTGTACTGCCTATTGCATATACATGTTTGTTAATGCTGCAGCTACCACATATGCTGTAGCATGATCTGCCTTCTATGAGTTCATGATTTTACTACTGTCATTAACTCAGGAGCCAGCACCTCTAGTTGTAGTATATAAACATCTTTAGATAACTCTGCCATATTATTTACCCTTACTTGCATCCACAAAGTCCCTTGGTTTAATAATGTTGCTCATTGCCATGTTATACTATCGTTAGCATAATATGTGAGCTTCAGGATTTCTTAACCTTCCCTGCTCATGCTCAGTGTGTCTGGGAGTCACTCACATCCTGCATGTGACTGTCATACAAAATCCTTTACCATGACATAAAAATTTTTTTCTGAATTTCAGGGAAGATTTCTGTACATGGTTTAAGTGAACTGAACTTTATAGACTGAGGAAGTTCCAGTGATGCTAAAGTACTTCTCTTTCCACCTTCTTTGCATTGTAAATGTTATAACTACATATACAGTGAAATGAAAGACTGAATTTGAACAAATATGAATCTAAGTATTTGAAGCATTAGGCTGTGAGCACATTAGACCCTTACCTCATTTGTTATGTGAAAAAATAAAGTGTATCTGATTACCTGTATTCCAGATGGAACCAGTAAGACTCCTGATGTACTGTATTGATGAATCTTAAATGTATAAAATTAAAACAGCATTTAGCCATCGTAGAACTAATACTATTTATTAAATTAAAAAAGGACAAGGGCTTTTGTCCAGTTAATACTGGACTTCATCAGATAAGTGAAACACAGCATATCTCAATTATATAGTCCTCTCAACCAATTAATCAACCAAAAATCACAAAAAAAACTTCCTACTGTCATAAAAGTTCTTCCCAATATCAATTAAAAAACATAATACAATAAAACATTTTAAATAACACACATGTAATCAATACAGTTAATAACACGCATGTATTCAATACAATTATAACATTTAGTCTAAACCTATAAATAAATCTGTACTAATAATAAACTTTAGTGCTGTGGTGGTACAGCGGTAGCATTGTTGCCTCATAGTAAGAGGTTTTCCTGTTCAATTCTCGACTGGAGTGCCTTTTGTGTGGAGTCTGCATGTCTTCCCTGCGGTCAAGTGGCCTCCGAAAGACATGCGTAAATGGGCGTGCCTTCGCTGAAGGTTGGGCATCGGGCTGGCAACTCAACACCATAAAAAAAAATCTGCTGCCAATCATTAGCTCCACTGTGGTGACCCCTAACCGGGAAAAGCCAAAAAGACAAACAACAACAACAAGACATTTCACAAGTTTCTTGACTTCAATACTAGTATACTGTTGATAGATGCTTTGTCATTAATTCCAGGATATTGGGTGGCATTCAATTAGATTTGTCATAATAATTCTGTCTTTTCTAAATAAGTTTCCCAATCACTCTCTCTAATATTCTGCAGAGAACTTTTTCTAGCACAAATAAATAACTTTTTGAACTCTTTACATCCTGTGCTGTGTTTGTAAAGGGCATTCCTTGTATCCTTTTTCTTTAAGGCAAAAATATATGCTTGTAAATTATATATTATTATTAGTTTATTATTATAGATTTAGATTAATTATTATAAATGTCTGCACTGAATACTCCTGTGTTATTTAAAAACGTTTTATTATGTTTTGTTTTTAATTCATATTGGGAAGAACTTTTATGACAGTAGGAATTTTTCTGTGATTTTGATTGGTTAATTAATTGACTGATAGGACTACAAATAATTGAGGTGTGTTGTGTTCCAGCATTAAACAGAGAAAAGCACTTAACCTTTGTTAATTTAAAAAAAACACTATTAATTCTGCAACGGCACAACAGAATTTTTATTTTATACAACCACAATGAGTCAAATAAAATAAAAAAAGATGGTGAAGGATAAAAACCTACACTTGTAATTTGTTTTTGTTAGTGCTTTTGTCTATTTTATTAAGTAAACTTCTTCACACATAATTCCCGCTGAATCGTGTTTAAAAAGGGTATATCCATGACATCATTTCCCTTACAAAAGTTTAAAAGCATACGCCAGAATTTTTAAATAAATGGACTACATTATCCAAATCTTAAAATATAAAATTATTAAATAGTATTATATGTATAATTTATATAAAAAATGGTTACAAACTGTTGTAACATTTTATGTCATCTCTCGAGTGCTTTAAATTTTAAAATACATTTCGAAGAACAGTAGTCATTCAGACCAGGATGGCAAGGATGCACATGAGCATTTAGCCTAAGTTGTGACATTAGTTCCCTTTCTTCCAATCTCAATGTCCACGGGCCACCTCTAACATCTTGTAAAACTTGTTCTATAATCAAATAACAAAAGGCATGATTTGGATTCTCCATTATATGTTTGGCTAATGCATTAGTACTATTAAGCCTTCCTATGTTGTACTGATGTTCATAAATGCGTTGTTTGAGGTGTTGCTCTGTCTTGCCTACATAAAAACAGGCACATATCTGGCACTGAGCCAAGTACACAACTCCTTTTGTTTCTCAATTATGCTTGCCATTGATGTTGTAACTATCATTATTTACTCTAAATTTATTAGTAACATTGATACATTTACAGTAATGGCAGTGCCCACATTTAAACATACTGGTATTGGGTACAAAAGATTTTGTTCTAACCTTGAATAAATTCTTTATATTCCAACCTTGCTTAAACATTACACAATATCTTTGCCCTAGTTTTTGAATGTGGGCACTGCCATTACTGTAAATTTATCAATGTTACTAATAAACTCTAATGTGGGAACTAATGTGGTAACTTAGGTTAAATGCGCATGTGCATCCTGGTCTGAATGACTACTGTTCTTTGAAATGTATTTTAAAATTAAAAGCATTTGAGAGATGACATAACATGTTATAGCAGTTTATAACCATTTTTTTGATAAATTATACATATAATACTATTTAATAATTTTATATTTTTGGATTTGGATAATGTAGTCCATTTATTTTAAAATTCTGGAGTATGCCTTTAAATGTTTGTAAGGGAAGTGATATCATGGATACATCCTTTTAAAAAAGCATGACTCAGTGGTAATTTTGTCTGAAGAAGTTTATTTAATAAAGTAGACAAAAGCGCTAATAAAAACAAATTACAAAAGTTTTTATTTTGTACATTTTGTGGTTTACACTCTGGATATTTCTTGGTTACTTGTTTGTTGTTCCTGCTATGAGCTATGTCATTGGAACATCTTGGTTTTACACCAGAATTGATTGCGGATGGACTGGGTGATAGTAGTAACAGTTCAAACTGTGTGTAACTGTTGGCCCAGAAGTGTGTGCTGGTTCAAAAAGGTGAGTTATCTATACCTGTGGATTTGTTAACCCAAGTAATAAACTTCTGTAAAATGGAACATTTTTTTTAATCCTTCTTAACCACCTTTTGTAAATGCTGAGATGTCCTAGCAGTTTGATTAAGGGGCAGAAGCTAATTGTGGAGGTGGTGGTTGTGAAAGGGAATGTTTTGCGGTTGCACTGACTAGTGGTAGTGAGAGACGAAGGTGCAATTGGTGTGGAGGAACAGGTTATGTCAAAAAAGGAGTTGCTGGGCATCTCTTGACTAAATAATCTAATTCTTTTGTGAATAATGGTCAATGTGAAGCTCATATTGTTGATGGAAACAATGAAGCAAATGGCAGAAAATAATGTATAGACTTTAAAACATGGCTTCAGCACAATCCTGTGCAGAAGCAGCCAAACACAATTGACTTGGACTCTTAAGAGGTAAGACTTTGTTTATTGGATAAAATTAAGCTACTGGAGAGATTGTATTGTTATAGGAGTCTACAGTTGGACAAAATGTTTTTTGAGGACTCAATAGCTGCAGGCCAAGTGCTGAAGGACATTAGAATATGGAAATACCTTAACAGGTTACAGGCTGACTCAGTTTTACATTCAGAACTTTAGAAACTGTTCAACAAAATGGGTTTTGAATATATGACACTTTTAATTAAGGATAATAATAGGAAATTAAATAATATGAAGGATGAAATTAGCAGTATTCAAAAAGATATTATAGAAGATTTATTATTTGATATGTTTTCTTCCCAGTATGAGCAAGTTTTCAGTAAAACTGGCATTCAGTGTAATAATGTTGTTAGGAAAAAGGGAAAAAAATAGTTGTGACAAGGAGGCCTATGGAAGTAAAAAGGCCTCTCCTGCAAATTAATATATCTTATAAGAAAATTGATAAGATTCTATATGATGGTTTAATTAGTAATGATATTTCTGATACAGCAATGAATTATTTAAAAGTAAAGAAACCACTTCTCCCCTCAGTTTTTGGTATTCCAAGAAGTACAAGAATTTAATTGACCCCCACACCCACTAAGACCCACTGTAGCATCTGGGGATCAAAAAACTGAATCATTGACAAAATTTGTTGGCAAGAGTTTGAAATATTTTTTGGTGACAAGAAACATGTTTTAAGAGATTCATGGCATTGTTTGAATTAGTTTGCTAAAGTAAATTTTGAAGAAGACTTGATTTTTAGTGACCATCGATGTCAAAGATCTGTTCCTTGTTATACAACATGAGCTGGGATTGGACTTGTTTAGGAAAGCTTTAAATAGTAGAACTAATATGAACCAGATGAAAATAGAATTTTTTAGCGAATTTAATGGAAACTGTTACACACAATAATTTTGTGTACTTTGAGGGGGACTATTACAAATAAATTAGGGGTGTTATGATGGGTGCAGCACCAGCACCTATTTTTGAAAATATGGTTTTATAGTTTTTGGAAGACTGATTTGTTGATTATTTGTAGAGGTTCAGTTGACAAACTAAAATAATTTTTTATTTACATTAACAATATGTTAGACGTTTTAGTGTTTACCATGAATTTTTAATTAAACACTATTTTTGGATTGTACATTGAGTAAGGATTTTGAAAAGCAGACATTTTCTTCTAATATATTTAGAATACTTATTTGTACTACAGAAGTGCCCAGACTTTATGGCAAAAATGTAATTTGGTGGTGGAAATTAAGAAATTGAGGAATATGTCTTTGACAGAGCATATCCTGTGAGTTTTATTGATGAAGTAATTGAACAAATTGGTGAAAGACAAGGACATTTTAAACCTATTTTGAGATAAGGGGGATATGTGATTGATAAGAAAAAGGAAAGTAGGTCATATTTGAGTATGGGAATGGTTTTGGCTTATGGCAGTATTAGTAAGCAGTTACAAGAAATTATTAGTAAGAATTGGATTAGTGTTTTGTGTAGTTTTAATTGACTGACAAATTTGGAGTAGGACCAAAGTTTGTGTATAAAAGTGGAAGGAGTTTGAAAAGTATTGTAGAAAAGAATAATAAATATAATAGGGGTGTAAAAAAGTTGATAAAGTGTGGTACCTGTGCACAATGTCTGTATATTTATGAGGATTTTGATATTTCTGTAGCATCTTATCTCAGCATTTTGAGTGGGAATGGTCATTTTAGCCGCAATACTGCTGGTGTGATTTATTTAGTGCATTGAGTGACCTATGGTGCATTCTATGTTGGTAAGACAGAGAGGGCATTCATGCAACATATTTATGAGCATACATATGTCTTAAAGAAGAAGAATACAAGAACTGTCCTTAATAAACACAGCACAGAATGTAACGAATTCAAAACATTCTTGTTTTTTTGTGCTAGAAAAAGTACCACAGAATATTAGAGGGGGTGACTGGGAAACTTCTTTGGAAAAGAGGGAATTATTATGGCAAATCAAACTGAATGCCACTCAATACCCTAGAATTAATGACAAAGCATCTATCAACATTATATTAGTATTAAAGTCTGGAAACTTGTGAAATGTTTCAAGATTTTAAATCATTAGAGTTTATTATTAGTATAGATTTATTTATTGGTTTAGATTAAATGGTGTAAGTGTTTGCATTGAATGCACATGTTATTTAAAATGTTTTCTTGCATTATGTGTTTTAATTCATATTAAGAAGAACTTTTATGACAGTAAACAGTTTTTTGTGATTTTGGTTAATTGACTGACAGAACTATATCATTGAGGTATCTTCTGCTTCATTTTATCTGATGAAATCAAGTATTACACAGACTAATGTGCTTATACTTCGTTGATTTAATAAATAATATTAGTTCTACAATGGCTTGACAGCATTTTTATTTTATTTAATCTTACATATATAACAAACACATTTTTGGATTAATTAAAATTTTTAATCATCTGTGCTGTTGTGAAACAGTGCAAATAGCATGTTCGTTTTATTAAAATGTTTTGTAAAACTGTGTAAATTGTTAATGCTTGGTTATTGTCACATTATTTGAGTGCCACCACTATATGCTAGACTATACTGAATTAATAAAATAATTTTATATGTTCTTGCTGATATGCAGACCCAAAAAGCCGAGTTAAATCAGATAAGAATAATTTATTAAACATACATTACAGAAAGATAACTGTTAATGAGCTTACCATAAGTAAAAGCTAACATCCAGATCATTATTTTTAACCTCCGAGTTTACTCACTTACAAAAGAGAGTTACAAGTAAGTTCAAATCCAGGGGAAGCAAATAGACAAAGAACAAGAAAGAAAAAGATAAATCAGTTAATATATCAAAGAAAAAGTACAGTTTTGTACCTACCATAAATGTAGATGTCCGATAGATATGCATCTGCAGTCATCACATATGGGTTGTCCTGCCTCAGGCAGCCCTTCGGTTGGCCGGATTCCAAAGTCTGGGTCCGGCCATCTTCCTCAGTGTTTCTTGCCCCAGATGCCAGGTGCCCTCAAAGGAAGGCTACATTTGGAGAAATGCAATAAATTCCAAACATGCACAGAAATATATATGCATATATATATATATATATATATATATATATATATATATATATATATATATAAAACAAAAACACCATAATAGATAAACCTAGCTAGCTATGAGAGGGGAAAGTACCCAATAAATACCCAAGAGGGGAAGGAGGGAGGGTAAACCTGACTGCAGATGCATACCTATCGGACATCTACATTTATGGTAGGTACAAAACTGTACTATGTCCTTCAAGGATACATCTGCAGTCATCACATATGGGTAGAATATCATAGCCATACTGGGAGTGGAGGATCTATGTAAAGGATGGTGTAGCTAAAATGCCCTGCAGAACTGCCGTAGCAAAGCCTGCTCTGGATCTGGAATATAAAGGTAAATTGTAATGCTTGGAAAATGTATGCATGGAGCTCCATGTAGCAGCTTCTAAAATGTACTTGGTAGCCACCCCTCTTAAGAAGGCTGTGGAGGTGGCTGTGGCTCTGGTGGAATGAGGTCTAATGTTAACTGGCACAGTTTTTCCATGAAAGGAATAACAAAAACGTATGCAATTCCCTATCCATTTTGAAATTGTCTGTTTGGAAATTGCTTTTCCTTGTGCACCAGCAGCATATGCCACCAACAGCTGATCAGTTTTTCTGTAGCTTTTAGTTCTGTCCAAGTAGTAGCGCAACTGTCTGTGTATGTCCAGGGTGTGCATTAGTTTCTCCCCTTTGTTTTGTGGATTTGGAAAGAAGGTAGGCAGGTGAATAGCTTGGTTTAATGAGACCCTGGATACCACCTTTGGCATAAATGAAGGATTGGTTCTCAATGAGACTCTGTCCTGATGAAAAATAAGAAATGGCTGTACTGCCATAAGGGCCTGTAACTCAGATACTCTTCTTGCTGAGGTTATGGCCAGAAGGAAGGCGGTCTTCCAAGACAGGAACTCTAGTTCTGCAGATGCTGCTGGTTCAAAGGGAGGCAGAGTTAGTTTATCCAACACGAAGTTAAGGTCCCAAGTAGGCACTGGAGGTTTCCTTGGAGGATTGATGTTTTTAATTCCTCTTAGAAACTGTCTTAGGAGAGGATGAGAAAAGACAGGTGGGTCAGTATTGTACTCTGCTGAAATTGCTGAAGCATGAATTTTAATGGAAGAGTAAGACAGGCCATTATGGAGCATTTCTGCCAAGTATTCCAGGATATGTGCCATGTTCATCACTGTCGCATCTAGGCCCTTTGTGGTGTTCCAAGTGTGAAATCTTTTCCATTTTGCTGAATATGCCTTTCTTGTGGAAGGCCTGCAAGCTTCCATGATGATATCTTTCACTCTCTTAGATAGCTTATCCTGAGGAGGAGTCAAGGTATTTTCCAGGCTGTTAGTTGCAAGGTTTTCAGGTTGGAATGCAGAGTTTTGTAATTGTGCTGTGTCAGGAGAAGTGGCCATTGAGGAAGAGGCCATGGTTTCGTGCGTGACATGCTCTTTAACAGTGGGTACCAGTGCTGTCTTGGCCAGTCCGGAGCTATCAGAATCACTTTTGGCTGCTCTGTCCTGAACTTCAGTAAGACCTTGGTCATTAATGGAAGAGGTGGAAATGCATACACTGTTAGAGTTCTCCAGCTGAAAGATAGGGCGTCCACTTTCCATGCTTGTGGGTGGTATGTCCTTGAGCAGAATTTGTTCAGCTGATGATTGTGGGGGGAGGCAAAAGATCTATGTCTGGCCTTCCCCATGATTGTGTTATCTGTAGGAAAATGTCTGGGTGCAGCATCCATTCGTGTGCATCCATGATATTTCTGCTTAAGCTGTCCACCAGTATATTGTCTTTTCCTGGCACAAACTGGGATTGCAGCTCTATATTGAGTTTCAAGGAAAGTTCCCATAGATTCATTGCCAGTCTGCAAAGAGGGTAGGAATGGGTAACTCCTTGCTTGTTTATGTACCACATAACTGTGGTGTTGTCTGTCCTTATTAGCAGGTGGCCTTGATGCAGAAAGGGTTTGAAGGCCTCGATTGCATGTATCACTGCCAGCATTTCCTTTTGGTTTATGTGCATGCGTAGCTCCTTTTGTGACCATAGTCCTTGAATACATCTGCCCTCCATGTGTGCTCCCCAACCGTGGTCTGAAGCATCCATTGTAATGGTTTGGCTGGCTATTGGTTTGCTGAAGGGCAGACCCCTGTTCAACTGGCTTGCTTGAGCCCACCACAAAAATTCCTTTTGGAGGCATGGAATGAGTGGGATCAAAGTTTCTAAGCTGTGACTGTGCTGAGTCCATAAACTCCTTAGGTACCATTGTAGTTTCCTCATATGCAGCCTTGCTTGTGGAATCAGAAGAATGCAAGATGCCATGTAACCCAGGGCCTGCAGGAATTTCCTTGCAGTCAGCTGAGTTTGTCTTGTCAAATTCTTGAAGTAATCCGGTAGTTGTCTTTGTTTTTCTTCTGTGAGAAAAGCCATTTGGGTGGTTGTGTCTAGATCCGCACCCAGAAAAGTTATTTTTTGGGATGGAACAAGTCTTGATTTGTGAATGTTGACTGTATATCCCAAGGCCTGCAGTAGGTGGATGGCATAATTCAAGTCCTTTACCAAAGTTTGTTGGCTGTCCGCTTGTATAAGGCAGTCATCCAGATATGGGTATATTTGAATCCCCTGAAGTCTGCAGTGTGCAATTACTGATGCCAGGCATTTTGTGAATACTCTGGGCACAGTAGATAAGCCAAAGGGCAATGCTGAGAATTGATAATGCTCTGAACCTGCAAGAAATCTGAGGTGCCTTCTGCAACTTTGTCTGATAGGGACATGCAGGTATGCCTCCTTGAGGTCTAGAGTCACCAGCCAAGACCCCTTGCCCAGCATGGGAAGGAGTTGCTGTAGAGTCAGCATTTTGAATTTTGGCACAATGAGATAAGTATTCAGTGTGGACAAGTCAAGAATAGGCCTCCATTGATTTTCTTTTCTTGGAACAAGGAATAGTCTGGAGTAAAATCCTTAGCCTTGTTCTGAAAGAGGAACCTTTTCTATAGTTTTCATTTGCATTAAGTTGGAGATTTGTTTCAAAGCCTCTGCCCTTTGATTTGGTGGCAGGTCTGGCATGCCTTTTCTTTTTGGCAAAGTGTGAAAATGGAACCTGTATCGTTTGTCTATTATTTGCAGTGTCTATTTGTCTCTTGTAATACTGTGCCAATTTTCTGAGAATAAGGAAAGCTTTCCGCCCAAAGGTGCTTCTAATTGAGCCCTGGTTGGCGGAGTCAAAGCAAAGTCATTGAGTCTGTCCTTGTGCAGCAGTTGAAGGTCCTGCACTACCTCTCCGGTTGGGAGGCTGCCATTGACGTCCTCTGTAGGAGCCTCTAGCTTGCACTATACCTCTGGCACGCCTGTTCTTGCCTCTCTGGAATCTTTCTGTGTCCGGAAAGGACCAATTCTTGGTAGGCCAATTTCTGCTGAATCTTGGTGGTTGGACTTGTAGAAAATCTTTGACTTTTTGTACAGATTTTGCTTTTTCCTCAAATTTCTTTAAGACCTCCTGAGCAGTGGAGCCAAATAACTTTTGCTTTTCCAGTGGAGCATCCAGAAGCTTAGCTTTAACATGGTCTGGCAGAGATTGTTCCTTCAGCCAAGCATGCCTACGTATGACTGCACCTGTCATAGCTGACCTACATGAAGCTTCCAATGCATCATAACCACACTGTAAGAAATGGTTGCTAACCTGCTGGGAGTTATGTACCAGATCCTGAAGTGATTTGCGATCTAGGGGTTCAGGAGAAGACAGTTTCTTATGCAATTCATCTAACAAATACTCTTGGTACTGTATCATATGAAATTGACAATTTAATGCCCTCATAGAAACAGTAGCAGAAGTATACACTTTTTTTACCCCATCTCTCTAAAGCCCTGGACTCCCTTTCAGAGGGGAGTGGATTTTTAGTAGTGGTAGCTGCAACCCCTTTAGGGCCCTGGGAAATAGTTTCTGGATCAGCAGAGTGAGCCTTGTAAAGAAAAAGATGTGAGTCCGGGACCCTGTAGTACCTATCGGGTTTGGCAGGGGCCGGAGGGAGAGTGTCAGGGGTTATGCTAGACTCAGAGTGCACATCATCAATGACAGTCAAAACAGGAGGAATAGCCAAAGGTCTATGTTGAGGTAAATGCAGAAAAGTTCTTAATCTTTTCCTGGAGTCAGAGAATTCCTGGCCCTGCTATTTGAAATGCTCTCTCATAGTGTGAAGGGTCTCTCCGAAGCATAGTTCTTCAGGAGGGGAGGCAGAGGGGATTGATTCCTCTACATCAGAATCCTCGTAGGCCGAAAAAGCCTCCTCCTGGTAGTCCGAGAGAGCAGAGCCATCAGAGGCCTCCTCTGAGGAATGGGAATCAGAGGGCTCAACCTTGGGCCTTTTGTCTAGAGGGGGTTGAGAGCCTCTGTCCAGATGGGGTTGAGATCCCCTAATTAAGGAGATAAGGTCCTCTGCTAAAGTTAGAATCTGTGAACTGGTAGAGGGTCCCTGAGGAATAACCCTGGGAGGCAAAGCTTTTGTATGTTTAGCAGCTTTAGCCCTGGTGAAAGCCTTTATGGACATGGATGCAGGAGGCCTAGCTGCACCACGTGCTGGTGTAGTTTTGTCTAGAGGAATGGTGTCGGAAGTTTCCAAGACACTAGTTTCTGAGGGAAATTCAATAACCAACTCAGCAGGGGCCTCCGGGGCCGAGGTTGTCAGTTGAGCAGTTTCGGGGGTCGGAAGTACCAAGGACTCGGTTTCAGCCGAGACTGAGACACTCGCGGTAGGCCTGGCCGTGGTTTCAGCCGAAACCGTGGGCCGCGTGTGTCGGTCCTTGTCCTTCCGTTTCTTTGTTAAATGTGAAGTCGGAGTCTCCGACGGCATATTGTATGAAAAACTAGCCCCAAAAAATTCCTCTGCAAACTCCGCCCTACGTCTAAGAGTGCGTCGGTTGAAGGAAGCACAGGCTGAACAGGCTGAGACATCGTGGTCTGGGCCTAGGCAGGGGAGGCAGTAAGAGTGGAAATCCTTATGAGGTATTTGTTTCCCACAAGTTAAGCAATTATTAACTTTATCTGACATCGGCTGAGGCAAGGAAGAGTCCCCAACGGGGTACTTAGCTTTTGAAGTCTTCGGTAGCTGAATTACAGGAGCTGGCTGACCGGCACTTGCGAACTGCTTCTGCTTCAGGCACCACGCGGCAAGAAAGACTGAGGAAGATGGCGTCGGCTGATGCTTTTATACCCCAGGCTCTGACGCGGGAGAGGCGACATCAGCCGACGCCGGACCCAGACTTTGGAATCCGGCCGACCGAAGGGCTGCCTGAGGCAGGACAACCCATATGTGATGACTGCAGATGCATCCTTGAAGGACATCAATTCTTATGTACTCAGTGACTTTAAGGATATAAAAGAGACTAGCAGAGGTATTCAGCAAAATTGTCACTGCAGCACTACATCCACTACCTAATGTGCAGGATAGGTTTTATCCCACAGAACATTAAGTGGCACGTATGTTTAGCAAACACCATATACTTTGTATTGTCCTTTGCTTAACGTCTGTCTGTATAACAGCCAATTGCATTTATGTCCACTTAGTACAGCAGTATGGATGTAAATGCAGTCATGACGTTGTGCAGAAGGATGTTAAGTGGCACATACCTGTATATTGGCTTCACAGGGAAGCTCAGGTAAGACTACAGTTAGAAAAGGCAATTCTAAAGCATGAAAGAGCCGACCTTTGAACTGAACACAGCATGGTTAAAAGCAACAACACTAGTGCTCCCCTTCCATCCCATGCATGTTGTTGCAGAGAGACCTACAAACATGCATGTGCATGCACACATGAACATACACACACACACACACACACACACACACACACACACACACACACACACACACAAACACACAGACAAATATGGCTTCACAGTAATTACCTGCTTTGGCCCTAACAACCCTGCTCCTGCAATAGACATCAGTGGGTGTACAATGTCAAAAAACAGTGTACAGATTTATTGCTTTAGCCCCCAAATTGTGCAGCAGGGCTTGTCATTGAATTGCTCTGTTGTTTTATTCTGGTTATGGTTAAAGTTTCTGGGAAGTACATATGGCAAATTTGCATTAGCAACACCCCAGGACTGTTGTAGTTATATGTGGCCTTCATTAGCAAGATTGCTATACTCATACTTGTTGGAGCCTTCTTACAGCTTTAGAGCTACAGAGGACACTGAATCACTTCCTCAAAATGCACTGATCATTCCTGCACAGTCCATTGTGCCTTTTTTAATCCCACCCAGAAGTACACAGAATGTCACTACAGTTAACATTTTTTTTTTAGATTTTAACAAGAACACAGAAGAAAAACTGTTTTACTACAAAGTGGCTAAATTAGTTATCCAAATTCAAAATATATCCAAAAGGATTGTATACAATAGCAGACAAATTATGCATTATTATTACAAGTGACTGGGCATCTGTGTTAATGACTCCATGTTGCTTAATTGACATATCCATCCATCCATCTATGCAAAAATAAAAGGTCTAAAACTTTAGGAGGTCACAACATCAAATGGTGGCACTCTCAAGGTCTGAAAAAAGCAGACACACACACACACACACACACACACACACACACACACACACACACACACACACACATTCTCTCTCTCACACACACACACACACACACACACACACACACACACACACACACACACACACATTCTCTCTCTCACACACACACACACACACACACACACACACACACAAACTTTTTTGCAGCCCCCCCCCAAAAAAAAAATAGCCAGTGTGGGAGCAAGGCTTCACACCCCAAACTTTGCATATATAGATTTGAAAGTCACACAAATATGCAAAAAAAGAAAAAGCAGAAAAGGAAGCATAAAACATGTCTCCTTTTTCTCTGAGCCCAGCAAACCACAAACAATGATTCATTCTATGATCTACTTATTTAAATATATTGAAACATCAACAACAGGAAACAGATGATTTTCCTGCTTCAGTGTTTCAAAACCAGACAATGCAGGATACAATAAATTTTTAAGTTTTATGTATAAAATCTATAGTAGCATGGCAGAGGAAATTTATGGCTACAACAATTTACAGCTGAAGTTATAAAGTTTTGAACATGAAAATTACATACTGTTTTCCATTTTTAAATTTTGAAAAACAGAGCAAAAGCAACAAGGCATTGATATGAAAAACATACTAGACTGAAAATACTAGCAAGGAGTGTAATTAATCTACATGTAGACTTAAACATTGAAACGTTGTTGTGTCTTTCGGCTTTTCCCGGTTAGGGGTCGCCACAGCGGAACTCTGGTCCGCTAATGATTGGTAGTTGATTTTTACGTGCCGAGTTACCAGCCTTGACGCACAACCTTCATCGAAGGTACACCCATTCACGCATGTCTCCACGCAGAAGACGCTCTAGCTGAGAATCTAACCAGACAGCGTCTTAATGTGAGGTGACAACGCTACCACAGTACTGTAAACATTGAAACATAAATAATACAAAAGAGCATATCAGGAAAGCCACTGAGAAAAGGATTGGAAGAACTATGCCTAACACTAGAATGCTTTTAGATTATGTTTGATTTTTGAAAAAGAACTACCAACAATACAGGCAAAATGTGTTAATACTGAAAACACAAATATGTTGACTTGGTAAAAGTAGATTCAGCATGAGATAAGTGGAATAGTTATATGAGAGGTAAACACGTCCACATTTTCTTCCTTGATCATCTATTTCTCCTGATTCCAATCTTTCCCAGTTCAAGCTATCATCCTCCACTCTGACCAGCCTTTGAGACATATCCATCCCTGTCTCATATATCATCATATCTGTCAACCTCTGCCCTTGTTCTCTTTTTAACACCTTCATCCTTTCTTCTAATATTCAACTTTTTTTACCTCTCTACAGTACCCTCTCACTTAACCTATGTACTTCTTCACATACTAGTAATCTCCCTTTGAATATAAACACTCTCCTTGACCAACAAGAATCCAGAGATTTCCTGAACCTTTCATTTGTCTCTTCCAAGATAGTCCTTCGTACTTCCTCCACTGTACCATACACCCTGAGCCCAAGGTATTTGTCTCTCTGCTCAGACCAAGGTAACCCTACTTTGCCCCCCATCCTAACCACTACAGACTTTTTAGAAGGAAATTTAAGTACTAACTCCAGCCTAGATTTACCAGAGGTATCTAAAATGATTGGTAGTTGTGTGTCTACATCCTCTAAAACAACCATGAATTCATCAGCAAAATGATGAATACTGCCTCTCCCCACAAATTCTGCTCTTTGGCACATCATATTCCTTAGCCTCTTATTAAGACTTTCTAAGACTACCAGCTGGTGCCATATAGTGCAGAAGGATAAAGCCCTACTTATGACCCAAGAGACCTGAGTTTAATTAGTGGCTTAGATGTCTGAGGTGCTGTCAAGGAGGGATAGGTGCATCCATCCCTGGGGGGGGGGGATTCATCTCGGTGTTCCCTGCAGAGAAGCATAGTCTACAATGGGGAGTACCCCTGGGACATAAGAGGTGAAGACAGGGGAGGAGAAATCAAGGGGTTGATCAAAAGTTAAAAAAAAAAAAATTCCACAGTGAACGTTGTCAATGGCATCACCCACCAGGATGCCCTTATGTTCCATGCCTGACCCAGCCTTAGAACAGAGCTAGTGCAGGGGTTATATGTGATACTGGAAAACACAGTGATGAAAAAGGTCACTAGGCTAAACCAGAAAGAATATAGCAGAAGGGGAAAAATCACCTCTTGTAACTATGAAGAATACATCCAGAGACAGTGGACACTCCTGCCTAACCCCCTGCCAACTCTCCAACCTCCCCTCATTTAAAAAGCCCTTATTTGTGGCCTGCCATACTGTGACTTCACTCCCCAAGCCATCTTCTCAGTCCTACCACCAAACACAAAATATCAAATAGTTTTTATCTTATAGTATCAAAAGCTTTTAGAAATCAAAACCACCCCACTCTTCCACTCTCAAGTCTGCCTATTTTACAAAGTTAATTAATGTTCTCCCATGATCTGAAAAACACATCCCTTTAACAAAACTCACCTGTTTATCCCTGGTTATCCTTGTCAGCCCCTTCTCAAATCTTGTTTACTATTATCCTAGCAAATATTTTGACATTTACATTAAGTGATGACATTGGCCTATAATTCTCTGGACCAGTCTTTTCCTCTTCTTCGTCCATAATCACATACTCACTCAGGTCATTGAAGCCCAAGTACCAGTATGACCCAGTCATAGTCCATGTGGGAGTAAATGATCTGAGATGTACCTTTCTGGAACATATGAAGAGAGACATGATGGAGCTCTTGGACTATGTGTTCCAGGCGGGCATGAGCCTAGCCTTAAGCATCATTCTGCCTTCTGCAAGGATGATACCATAATTAATTGATTTTTAAGAACTGACTTAGCTTGTGATGACATTCAAAGGCGTACAATATTTATTGGCCTGAGAGGATATGGTTGACAAACCATGATGTCTAGCCAGGTATGGTCTGCAACTGTCCCTGCTAGACTTTCAAATCTTGGCAATAACCTTGTCTATCCCAAAGTGCCTTTTTAAGTATTGCCAACCTGATAAATCAACTGACAGACCTAAACAAGACCAAGGTAATCTAAAGGTGATACTGCCCCATACCAAGACTCTAAACAAAAAATCTACTCCCTGCAAGTTCTCCTAATACTGGATAATGTAAACATCTGTGTAGTTACTGAGATATGGTTTAAATCCATGGACAGCACCCTGGCAATGCAGGGTTATAGTGTCTGCCACATGTTTAGACCAGCTACATGCACAAAAAGGGACAAAAGGTGGAGGCTTCTTAACTTACATCAAAAATGATCACATCTCAAGGCTTGTCAAGCAGTATGCACTTGAACTCCTCCACATACAACTCACCATAAGCAAAGTTCCAAGCCATATCTACAAGCTATAGGTCCCCCTGTATGACCCAGGAAACTCTTTTCACTTACTTAAATTAATTGAGTCACTCTCCATTCAGCTCAACACCATACTCATAGATTCAAAGGTATATCTGGCATTGAGAAGGTTGTCAACACAATCAGTGCACCTCAAACACCACCCACACCTACATAACACACACACACACACACACACACACAAACACACACCTGCAGAAGTTCTCAACAAAAACATACACAAACAAAGGAGACCTCTGAGGCAAAAACAGATGAAATCTCCACAACTCTCCACACCACATACCATGCATAGTCCACACACCTGTGTCTCACAGTCACTAAGGTTTAACCATAAACCCAACATATTAGTCATAGGAGACTCCATTGTGAGACACACAGATGTGCCTCTCACCAGGCTGGATAAGGAGAAACTCAAAGTTAGTTGTATGTCAGGTGGCAAAATCCACCATATCACACACACATTCAAGTCTCTCAACAACAGGTACTGTTATGACTCTGTCATAGACCATGTTGGCGTGAATAATTTGAGATTTACCTCACTGGACTGTATGAAGAGAGACATGATTGAGCTCACTGATTATGTGCCCTGGGCAGGTATGTCCCTAGCCTTAAGCAGCATTCTACAGTCACCCAGAACGAAGCCTCAATAAAAACAAAAAATGATTGACTTTAACAATTGGCTTAGTTTCTGGTGTCATTCCAGGGGGATCCAGTACCTGACAGCCTGGGAAAATATGATTGACAGACCATGATGCTTTGCCAGAGATATCCTGCATCTGTCGCACTTGGGCTTCAATCTTCTGGCAAAGGCTCTTGCCTCCCCCACAGTGCCTTTTTTAGGAAATGTGATGAGGTCAAAACTACCAACATAAAATTTGCTACAAAATGCAATTAAAGGTCATGTTGCTAAATGCTACGAGTCTAAACATGAAACTTCATGCATTGCAAGCATTCTTAACCCTGGAAGATGCTGACATCTGTGCAGTCACAGAAACCTGGTTCAAAGCTGCAGAGAGCATCCCAGCCTTACCTGGTTACTCATCCTTAAATACATTCAGACACCAAATTGTGGGCAGTAAACCCAAAGGAGGTAGAGTATAATATATATTAAAGGCACACACACCTCCAGGCTGGTCAAACAGTATAACACATATGAGACACTCCAGGTGTAGTTAACCATTGACAAGACCCCTATTCAAATCATAGCTAACTACCAACCCCATATTTGACTCAAGATGCCCACTCTACCTATGTGGACCTCTTTGACTCTATCAAGATTCAACCCTTTTCCTTGATCCTGGGCAACTTTAACTACCCAAACATATAACTTCATGGAAGAACTCATGCCAGAACACAAATGCCCAGAGATTCCTCAATATTGTCAATTCAAATGCCTTGGAACAGTTAGTCAATACCCCCACAAGAAGTGATAATATCTTGGACTCAGTATTAACCAACATGAGTTACCACTGCAGCATCCGTACAGTATCATGCTTCCTGGTAAGATCTGACCATAAAGCAGTCATGTTCGAAGTTACCATCTCCGTGGACTCCCCTCTAACTAGACTCAAACAAAAAAAAATTCTCCAAAGCTGATTACAACCTCCTGAGGGATGGTACAAACAGTTTCACAGCCCCCTCCCCCTCTGTAGGAACTGGCACCAATGTCCAAATGTACATCAAAGTACTATATGAGCATTTATATTTATATAGATGCATGGAATCATGAATACCCGACAGGACAAAATCATCCTCTGCAAGGAAGAGTAAACCTGTCTGGTGGACATCTGCAATAAATAAACTATATAACAAAAGGAAAAAATTACTGTCCAGGACCCAGAAGGAGCAGCCGCCCAATTGGAAGAAATCTCTCCTTAGCCTGAACAAGCAAATAAGAGCACTAGTGAAATCCTCCAAAGCAAAATTTAAGTCCAAATTGGCCACATCTGACAATCATAAGGCCTTCTTCACATATGTCCATAATCTCAAAGGAAGCACCCAAATCTGCTCAGAATTGGTCAAGGACACCACATACACAAATGCTGTTGATATAGCCAACTTGCTGGCTGACAGATTCAGTGAAAACTTCATCCATCTGTTATTATTATTATTATCACATTAATAACAACTTCCTAAGCATGCAATCAGTTTTCGGCACCCAGGTTGATAGCAACCTGACTTTTGACCACCATGTTGCTTCTGTTGTATGGAAAGCTTTCTACATGGCCCACCTCATAAGTAAGGGTATCTCATCCAGGAACAAGGAGGTAATAACATCCCTGTATTCTTCCCTTAGAAGGCCCATTATTGTGTACAACACCCCTTTCGGCATGTACCTCGTAAAGCAAATGCAGCAGCTGGAGAGACCACAGAGTTTCCTCACCAGGAGAATCCAGGGCCTCAAACATCTACCATACAGAGATAGGCAAAAAGCCCTGTCCTTCTACTCAGTTTCATACAGACTCCTCAGAGATGATCTCTGTCTGGCATACAAAGCAATCTCAGAGCCCGGCTTGATGGGACTGTTGCACATCCACAAGTCAAGCTCCACTTGAGTAGGCTGCGTGAGTGACCTCAACCTGGTCTGTGATATCAATAGGACTTGTTGACAGGACAGATTTGTGTCCCAGAGACTCCCCATATGTCAAGCAGAATACCCCATTATCCCTTTTTAAGTGCAACCTGGATAACTGGATGTGAAACAGAAAATAACTAGGATTCCACCTGTGGCCCTGCTGGACAGGGGCATCGGGTGATGACTTGTTTAAACATGGGCTAAACTCTTGGTTAGACTTATAAGAGCCTCAGGGCCAATAGCCTAGTAACTTCCTATGATCCTATGAATACCCTGGACTAGCTAGTCCAAACACCCACTGGGGCACCAACATCCTTGATCTAATCCTCACCAACTTAGGGAGTGTTTCACCCCTTTAATTGCAACATCCTAACTGGTCAGGTCAGACCATAAATCTGTCTCCTTCAAAATAAAAATAAAACCATGGATACCAGAAGTTTTTGGAATTATTTCAAAGAAAACTCCCCACTTTTAAGTTACACACTGGCAACATTTCTAACCTTTTCTCCCCAAACCAAGGGAACACTGCTGTCAATGCAGAGTCATTCAGAAAAATCCTTTACTGCCTTGTATACAGCTGCATAGAGGTAGCAGTAGCCATCCATAATAATTACAGGACAAACTAAAAAAAACAGTCAGCTAGGTGGAATCCCAACATCAATAGACTGTTTAACAAAATAAAGAAAATCATAGCCAGAAACAGGAAACACAGTGCCCAGAAAGGTAAGAACTCCCTCATCAAAATAAATGAAAAACTAAGGGGACTAACTAAGTCTAACAAAGCCAACACTTAGGTGAAAGTAGCCATCCAAATAAGGACAGCAATAAAACATTATTCACCTATCTCTGAAACCTCAAAGGCTATCCACAACAATGTCCTGAACTAATTGTAAATGGAAATAAATATATTGAGTTAAACCACAGCCCCCCCAACTATCACTAGGCAGCATGTCATCAATGCACTCTCTAAGCTCAAAAATACTGCATTAGGAGGACTTGATAATATTCCAGGATGCCTCCTTAATAGTGTGGAACATGGTCTATCAGGGCCACTAAAAGCATTATTCAAATGTAGCCCTCTGAACAGGCTTTCTACCAAATGAATGGAGGATTATAACTGTTATCTGTCTGCACAAATAAAGCCATACATGGGCCTGGGACACTGCCAACCCATAAGCCTGTCTAGTCTCATATGTAAGAACGTAGAATGAGTAATCACTGACATGATAAGTAATGACACAGGAAACTTCAGATATTAGGTCCAACCCAGTTTGGTTGCATCAAGTGCAGGTCATGCCTACTCAGCATGGATGACTTCTTTAAAAAGATCACAAAAGCAACATACATTGCCATCATGGTATATCTTGCCTACCTTAACCTGTCTAAAGCATTTGACACAATATTGCAATTGAGCATTGTAATCAGGCTCACAACATTAGGTGAAACCCTTTATGTCACCTGCTGGATAGCCAGATAACTCACAGATAGGACACAAGAAGTCAAGGTAGGTGAGTCTACCTCCACAAAAAAAGCAGGAAACTAGCAGAAGCCCCATTTCTCAGTGCTGCGGAAGCTCCTTTTTGCTATCTACTTCTCTAAAGTCAAAACCAACATCAAAACCCTCTGGCTGACCAAGTTTGCAGATGATTGCAAACTAGGCAGTCATAGAATCCCCCAATGAAATAAGCTTTTCATCAAAAGGGGAAGAAAACAAGCTTTTATTTAAATTCTGCTGAAATATTTTCATCTGCACTCATAGTGTTGTCTGGTGATGCTGTTTTTCTGTTTTTTTTTTTTGCATTTTTATGTGTTTTAGACAAAAGGTTTCCTGTACGCATGTTTTTTAGTTTGTTTTGGGACCTTAGTCTTGTAGCTTAATTTGCATATTTTGTTGACTTGTGAATTACTGCAAGATCTGACCACTTGTTTATATATTGTACTGCAGCTCTATCTCCATAAGTGGAATTACTTGAAAAAGCTTGCTATTTGTATTTTGAACTTGGTCTGTGGCCTTAATCCTGCAGTTTTATTCACAGCTGTGGGAGAATTGTGAATGACTGTCTGATCTATACCTCATTTAATCATTTATTACTGTATTTTTCAATAAACAGTGCTGCTGGTAAATTTCTGCCTAGTCTGGTGCCTTAGATAGTAGTGAGATTGCACAAGCAGCGGTTTTGTAATTTTTGATGCAGAATTTGTGCTTCTGCACTTCTATAGTTGTTTACATTCCAGTTTTTCTGCTAGATGTTTATCATTTGCCTGCTGTAAGTTGCAATTCGCTGCCTGTTTGTTATATTGCTTCGATTTCCCCCCATCCTTGCGTTTGCCCAAGTTCCCACTGGTACACTAAGCACCGCTTTTTCTGCTGGTCCCTACTGGGTTTTTCGCTAATTGCAGTTTTTTTCCCTGCCCTCATTATAAAATCTAAAGTTTCTGAAATTCTAACCTACCTGAGGTAATTAACCTGTAGCTCAGACTAAGAGAACTTCACCTTAGTACAGGTTCTGAAGTCACAGAGTTCCACTATTTGCTTTATTTGATTGGATCCCTCTCTAGCTAGTCTGCTATAAACAGCTCAGCGCTACACCCACCTAGGGTCTTTTATTCAAGAACTGAGAAGAGCAGAAAGCACTGAACTGTGAGAAATAAGCTTTACATCCATCCAAGGCTTGTCATACAGTATGACACACTTGAGCTTTGCTTTAGCTAACAGCTTGCAGGCCTGACATACTGTGGACTACAAGCTTTAGTGTATGATTTGTCTGGCTTATTACATCAGCATGAATTTTTCCCTTAACCCTGCCATGCTTTGTTTGTTGTGCTTTTAAAACCTAGTGTCTCTGGCTTTCAACCCTTGTGGTAATTTGACTTCCAGAGTTCCTCCCTCTCGTCTTTCATTGCTATTGTCAGTTGTGTAAGCTATTTAAGTCATGTCCCATCCATTATTTTCCATAGATCCATAATACTGACTGCCCGCCCAGTGAACCAGTATTTCTCTTAATAATCACACAAATGGTCACAGCTAGAACAAATGGCCAATTGATAAACAAAACAGTCAAAATAGTCACCAACAGCATTCAGCGGACCAACCCGTGGTGCAGGAAGCCACAATCCACAAGCTTGAGTTCAGAAACAGGATGTTTTATTTAGGTAAATGCTTTCGTGGTGATGCACATCACTTCTTCAGACCATAACATCACTTAAACTCACATCAAAATATATATACTGTGTTTCATTAATCATCAACCAATCAGAGGTAACAAGTGATTATTTAATAATTAGTATATTCATTAGTATCACTTGAATCAAAAAACATTTAAAATGCAAATGTATACATCTTCATTCATAACACATAGCTCAACTACCACTAATAATGCATTTTCATATAAAACATATATATGCAAAAATTAATTAAAAAGCTTTCTATTTTTTCAGAATAGGCTTCAAGGGGATCCTATCATTTAATCCCCTCCCTCTATCAGCCCTTAGTCTGATAATCCATCTAGTCTCAGATGTTTCAGTCTGGTCAACAATGCCCCCTCCTTGTTCATTTTCCCAGATCTTTTCCACTACTAAAAATCTAAAATTGTGAGTAGGTCCCATTATATTGACATGCTTGGCTAAGGCATTTATTAAAGTTGCATTTTAATATTGCTATGCTCTCTTATTCTGAATCTAAGTTTTCTGTTAGTCTTTCCAATGTAAAATGCTGAACAGGCATTACATATTGCTAAGTATACCAAGTTAAATGTGTTACAGTCAGCTGTCACATTGAATTTGGTCTCTATACCCATATCTGGATGCATGACTCTGCTAGTTGTATCTATATATTTGCATTTATTGCATCTATTACATGGAAACCTTCCTTGTCTAGTACCAATGCAACCTATATACCTCATATATCAGTTCTAGGATAGCATAGTAGTATTTTCAGAGATTTCTTATTTTTAAAGAAAAAAGTAGGACTATCCCATTCTATGTTCCTTATTTCTGGACTATGTGTCAATATAGGCCAATGCTTTTTAATCATGTTCGTTATAATATTAGTCTCTCTATAAAAATATGTGGGGACCCGTACAGATGTTTTCTCATTTTGCTTGTTCTGTTTATTATTTCTCTTATATGATGAAAAGTAGGGTTTCCCTAAATCTTCCCTCCAAGTCACGGTGTCATTCAAAATTTCTCATGTATCTGAATTGCTCTACCCTCTTTCTTCTAGTCTTTCTCTAAGGTCAGTTAGTTCATTCTTAAAATCTTCCACATCTGCTGTTAATCTTTACACCCTTAGGGCTTGTCCTTTGACAATATTTCTAAATATGTGTTTGCAATGCATGCTCTCCTTATGGAGTAATGTATTTCTATGGCATTCCTTCCTGTGTATTTTAGTTGAGAAACTCCCCAGATGATCCTTATAGATCTTAACATCCAAGAACTCTATTATATCAAACTTAAGAAAAGTTGTACTAGCATTTATGGTTACATGAAACAAATTCAACTTTTGTTGTTCACCTTGCCATAACAAAAAAAGATAATCTACAAAGCATCTATAGAACACTATCTGATGTCACTTATCATTGCTTAAAATATGCTCATTCTCCCATGACACCATAACTAAGTTGGCATAACTATTTGCAGTTGGGTGCCCATATCCACCCCATCTTTTTACAAATATAACTTGTGATCAAAATACATAACATTGTTTGTCAGTACTAACTCTATAAGGGAGCATACCAAATCAACACACTTCTTGCCATAGCTTTTGTCTAGAATCAAATATTGTCTCAAAAGCTCTATACCAGTATCATTTGGAATTGAGGTAAACAATGAGTGAACAAGAAGAGTTGAATTTGTTTCATGGAATCATAAATGCTAGTACAACTTTTCTTACGTTTGATTTAAAGAGTTCATATAATGAAATAGAGTTCCAGGATGTTAAGATTGGCTAAGCTCAAAATGGGTTGTATGCTGATAGCCTGGTAACCACCTAGAAACCTATGATCTTATAAATATTTTCCAAAAAGGCTGACACAGGCTAACAACTGTTGCCAAAGTTACAGTCTAAAACTTAATGTAAAAAAAATGTGTAATTGTATCTTTTGGAAAGACAAACACCCCTGGAAATTACTGCATTGAAAATATATCCTTAAGCATTGACCCTGTGGTCAGGGATTTTGGAAAGCATGTACAAAGTGGTATGGCCTTTGACCATCATCTGTCTACTGTAGTAAGGAAATCGTTCTCTGTTGCACAACTTATAAAAGTAAGGCATATAAGTACAAGGATGTCATTGTTCAATTGTACTCGGCCCTTAGACCAAATATTGTGTTCAATGCTTCCATCAGTATATACCTGACCATGTATATGCTCCCACTGGAGCGTTCACAGGGGCTCCTCACAAAAAGAATGTAAGGTGAAACAATGCATCCCATGCAGACTACCTAAAAGCCTTACCTTTGTACTCGGTCTCTTACAGACTACTATGGGATGAGTTATGCTTGGCCTTCAGAGCAGCCTTTGATCCAGCCCTTATGGACCTGTTGAACATCTGCAAAACAAATGACATTAGAAACATCATATCCAGGTATCTAAACCTTATCTACAACATAAATAAGACATGTTAGAGGAACAGGCATATGTCTCAAAGACTACCCTTTCTCTAGAACTCGATTCCATTCCATGAGAAGCAGGGTTCTTCCCTGCAGTTGTTCAAGTGCAACTAGGTACAATAGATGAAGAACCACAAATTTACCTCTGGTATCCCACCAGTGTCCCTGTTAGACAGAGGAAGCTTGAAAATGCTTGGTCACCCATTCCCATGCCATGCCCCCAATAAAATGAATGGTATCAAAATTTGTCAAATATATTTGAAAAGCATAGCTAGGATTAAAAAGTCCCTTTAGGACTGCTAGCCTACTGATTATGTATAAACCTATGAACCTATAAGACCACGAACGTTGCTTAACAAATTGATTCACATAATTCCTCTTTCTCTAAAAAAACATTAAACATCTTCATCAGTTCCTCCTTGACCTGCAGGCCTACTTTGTTAAAATACTTAACTGGATAACCATCCTACCCTCAAGCATACCTCTCAAGCTCTTAGAGAAAGAAACCTGGACAAAGCCATAAATAAAATTGGGACAAGGGCCCCAAAATAGGGACAATTTTTAAATATTGCACTTACAAACTTAGAAAGTTGATAGAATAACAGGTTTTGCATTAGCATGAATTTTCTGAAGGATATGAAGTCTGAAACTCAAATGTCTATCATTATTTTTGAAATTCAATCTTTAATGATTTACCACTAATTTGCCAGAAAACAACAACTTTATGAAAAATGGGCCTAAACTATGAGGCCAAACTCAGGACATTCTGTGAAAATCAGTACAGTTGAGCGATACATCCTCAAACCTTCCCAATCTTTAAATATCTTATCAATTTGACTACATACCCCATCCTTACTCTTCCCTCTTTTCTTATATCAACACATCCCCTCCCCCTTATATATTCTCCTCTCATACCTCTACATACAATTTTTAAATTCTTCCTTAATTTCCCAAGTCTTAAATGCCTTTTCCCTACCCACCCTCTTAATCTCTTTCTTCTTTGTGCTTTCAAGTCCTAACATACTACCTTTATATCAGCCACTCCCTGCACCCATCACCTAGTCCTTTTCCACCCTCATCCTTGAATCTTTCTCTTCCTTCATCTGACTGTTCAGGAGCTCCATGTTCTTGTCTGACTCCTTCCTCATTACTTGCACACCACTTTGTAACCTTTGCAAACTTTCGTCAAGTCTCTTCATTTTCTTCTCTTATTTCCTTTTTATTTTTATTTCTTAATCCCAATTTTCTCCCTCTCCATGCTGCTTGTATTCCATTTTATTCCTTAATCTTCAGTGCCCTTTCATCCTCTATGTTCTCTTTCAATGCTTTCTCTATAGTATCCAGCAATCACCCTACTTGCCAAACCTCCAACCAATGCTCCAATTTTCATCTCCTCTCTACATTGTTCAGCACTTCAAAATCCTTTTATGACATATTATGGTCTGGCAGCATTCTCTCCATTGTTTTAATATTTCCTACTGTTCCTTTTGTTGTTTCTTCGTCTACCATGAGCCTCTCAACCCTGTATACCTGTCTCTCCTCTTTCCCTGAAAAAGTAAATCATCCCTCCTTCCCTTACACATTCTACATTTATCCACTAAGCCTATCCTGAACATTTCTTCCTGTAAAGTCCTCTGACATCTTGTATGAAACTCATTTCTTCTAAGTAACCTATCTTTGGCTGGCTATATCACCACATTGAAATTCCTTAGAACTATTTAATTCCCCTTTACAAATATTTCCAGTGCTGCCTATATATTCCTGAATTATATTTTTATATTTTTCCTTTCCCTATTTGGTCCATAAATTGCAGATATTACTATCCCTGTCCTCTACCATTCACACTTATCCACCACCATCTTCTCTCAGAGACCTTATTATCCACTCTCTGAACTACAGTCCCCGCCTCTCTTTCCCCCTCCCATGCACAAACTCATCTCTAACCACTTTCAACATCTCTGCTTTCTTTAATTTCAACTCTTTCAACAATACTATTTCCAGCAGTTCTCTAACTAATCTGACTGCCACTTACTTTTTATTATCTCAAAATGAGTCCACATGTGAGAGTTGCAAATACTTATTACAACCAGTAGCAAGTCTCTCACACAAACTGGTTATCAGTGCCTGTACTAACACTTTATAAAAACACTGCAAGACAAACACAAAGCCATCCTTGGCTGTATTACTAAAAATTACTGATGGATTTACTGCACATCGGCAAGTCAAATTGTATCAAAAATACTCAGTCTAGGGATCTAAACCTCTTCTGCAGCACCAAAAGAACAGTTTGGTGAGAAGGGTGTATTTTACAGAGGATATCACTGCTGTAGAATAGACTCCCCCTCCATGTCAAACAAAGTTCATCCATGTCCATTTTCAAGCATAATTTAGATCTATGGATGGGAAACAGGACAGTTACACCAGGACTGCCCCCTGTGCTACTAATGGACAAAAGCAGCCTCTAAATGTTTTAACCCATGCATGAATCCCCTCAAAATATCTGTGGTATGATCTCACTTAAGGATAATATATTATCCACCATGGGATGGGTAAGGCCGATGTATAAACAGAAATAGGTTTTTTGAGCACAAATAAAGGAAATTTGCTAGGCTTAAAATGGCCCACAAAAGTAGCTAGCCTAGTACTTACCTATGAACCTAAATCACTTCTAAAACTACAAAGACCTCTTAGATGCACAACTATAAATGCCTCCAACACAGCCAAACCTAAGCAACACACTGACACCCATTCCATACCATGCATTGTGTCATCAACCACTACCCCATCATGACCACAGACAAGAGTTGCCAATGTGATTTGATCCACAGCACATAAATATACCTCTCACAATGCTGAGCAGAGAAGGGGAAACAGTCAGCTGCCTCTCTGTGTTAAAATTCATTATATTACTCAGGTGCTCAGTTCCCTACATCCCAAATGTGAATAAGACATTGGCACTGTTCATGTGGGTGTGAGTAACTTACAATGCAGCCGCTTTGACTATATATAGAGAGGCATGATGGAATTATTTGTGTCTGTCTCTAAGGCTGTAAATAAATCAGTTTTTCAGCAATATCCTGACATTGTCTTTAATGGTTCCACTGTATAAACAAAAGATGACTAAGGTTAATGATTGGCATAGTTATTAGTGTCATTCTGAGGGAGTCCAATGTATGTCAGTCTGGAGTGAGATGGAAGACAGCCCTGTCTGTTTTGCCAGGAATAGGCTGCTCTTATTTTCCCAAGACTTTTTACTGGCTAAGACATTCTCTAACCATATATTGTCTTTTTTGGCAACCTCATTCTATACAGGCCAACACACTAGCAAATCCAAATCTGAATCTGGCATAAATCAGTAAAATACTGTTTAGTGCTAGGAAACCAAATCAGAAAATATCCTCTAAGGCCCATCTAAATGTGAAAAACATGGTTCCACTGCAAGGACGGCAAACTTTCCTTGCCATGTTTTTCTGCCTACCACTCATTTAGACCTACAAGTGGATAGTAATACTTATGACAGTGTTTCTGTCTTTATCAGAAACTTCATCACTTCTAAATTAATTGAGGAACACAATGACCTTGATATACTAGTATCTGTAAATAAGATCACTTATTACATCTTACCCAACTACTGAATCCTAACTATTAGACTCACAAATCATGAAGCGTATTTTAATAAACCAGAATCCCTCTCCTTTAACTCAGGTAACATCGTACTAGGGACTTTAACTATGCCGTTATTAAATGGCACATCTGCACTTCAATAAAAAGGTATGAAGAATGCTTTCTTGATAATACCAAACGCCCTTGATCAAATAACTTTCCACACTAGTTGCACTAATATACTCAGTCTTTTCCTTATCAATACAGCCTCTGTTTGTCTCCATCCATTATCAAACCCTCTTTGCTGAAAACCAAATAACCATGCTCTTATATTCACCATACTATTTCATTACAGGTTGCTGTTGAGCACAACCATCTTTAGGGACTTCTCCAAGGCTAAGATATTTACTCTTACTGTTAACTTATTGTGGTTAAACAGTCCTCCACCCACAATGATCCAGTAGCAAGTACCATCACATATACCCAAAATTAATACTCCCATCTCAACTCTTGCATCAAGACTTATGCTATTTGCCACAGCTATAATGCCAAGTTTAGAAGTAAATCTCCTTGGTGGAACTCAGCCGAAAACAAACTTTATAGCAAAGGGAAAAAAGTCCATAGCACTAAAGAAAAGAACAAAATTTCAACATACTAGAATCAACTTTAAAAGGGTTAATATAGAATTTATGAGTAAGAAGTAATCCTACTAAGCTAATTATGACCTAAAAATTACTATGTCAATGAAGGATAAAAAACAGGTATTGTTTAATTATGTAAAAACCCTGAAAAATAATCCTCATCAAGTAAAATGCTTTACCTTAGAATTTGAGTACTGAACTGCATGGTATGAGTTACACGCTCAAAGCTTGGTCTAACAAGCACTTAGACATTGCTTTCTGGTCTGATACCTGATGTTAATCTCTTCATCTTATGGATGAATGTTTCTTGTCTAATTAATTGTACTCCCATTCTGTTGTCTTGCTCAAGTGAGAATTTAAACACTTGATGTATTGTTATTTTTGTTTTAACAGGTTTCTCAGTTTTTGAACCTAATATGAATGGACTAGCTCGGTGAATGTATTGTTTTGTGTTTATTATTTTTATTTTAATTTGGAAGATTATATTATTTGTATTAGCTGTTTGTGGTTACTAATGGATTTCATTATTATTGAGACTATCTATTTTTTGACTATAATATGAGAATAAAGTTGGTTATAAAATAATACCCATCACTGCAATGAGTTCACCTGTCATGGCATCAGCTAGTCAAATCCTAAGGATGTAGTTAACGTTGTAGCAGATAAATTCAACTTTAGCCTCTCCCTACTATATTTCCCCATATGACATATTCATTTCTAGTCCAAGTCCCCCACCACCACCAGACTTATGGTGTTAGGGTCAAGATCTAAAGCTGAATGTCAAAAAATGTGGCACTAGGTCTCTCACACACCTACTACAGCCATTGTCATTAGAGACCTATGCACCTTTGTGGATAATGAACTGTCCTTTGACCACCATGTATCCATCATCATTAGGAAATGCTTTTATTTCACCCAAATAATTACAAAGGACATCTTCTCTTAGTCAAAAGGAGTCAACATTTCCCTCTACTCAACCCTTGTCAGGCCCATAAAATAAAAACATGTGCCCTTTGCCATGCATCTATTGAAGCACCTTACCCAACTTCAAAAAATGCAATGGTTCTTCAGCACAAATGCTTCAAGTATGAGCTGTCTACATTACCCAGAGCACCTTAGTCCTCTCTTTCTCTTCTCTACATCCCACAGAAACGTACATGGCAATCTATGCCTGGCATTCAAAACTGTAAGCCACCTAGTCTTGCTTGATTTACTGCATGACTGTAATAACACAAATACAATTTTACAGAATCTAATTCTGTATTATGGCACAAATAAAACTTGTTTGCTTGACAGATATCTCTGCTAAATAATCCCCCAACTCTGAAATAAACTTCTTTTTTTAAAGCAAAGCACTTCCATAAGTAAATTCAAATCTAACTTAGATAAATGGATGAAAAACCACAAATTCAACCCAGGAGTAACCCCATATCCCTATGGCAAGGAGAGCAATTAGTTGGGTGTACTACAAGAGTGGAGGAAGATGCACACAGTTGGATTATATCTTATGTAGAAGGGCCAGTCTGAAGGAGATTGGAGACTGTAAAGTGGTGGCAGGGGAAAGTGTAGTTAGGCAGCATAGGATAGTGGTTTGTAGGATGATGGTGATCAAGAAGAGGAGGAGAAGTGTGAGGGCAGCACCAAAGATCAAATGGTGGAAATTGAAAAAGGGTAATTGTGAGGCGGAGTTCAGGTAAGAGTTAAGACAGGCACTGGGTGGCAGTGAAGAGTTACCGAATAGCTGAGTAACTACAGCAGAGGTAGTAAGGGAGATGGCTAAAAAGGTGCTTGGTGTGACATCTGGAAAGAGGAAGGAGGACAAGGAGACCTGGTGGTGGAATGAGGAAGTACAGGAGAGTATACAGAGAAAGAAGGTGGTGAATCATCCTACAAATTTCACACTCCTCAAAACTGAGGTGGAATCCTTCAAAGCCCCTGGGCCTGTGGAAAATATGGCCCAGACCGCAGAATCCTTTATAAACGCATTCTATGAACACCTTCAGGAATGCATGAATCATGCAATCCCAAATAAAACCAAGACCCAATCCTCCAAAGGCAGACGTCCTGTCTGGCGGACTCCAGCCATAAACAAACTATACAATAGAAGGAGGAAGCTACTACATGATAGAGCAAAATCCCAAAAAGGGAAGGCATCTCTGATCAGTATTAGCAAAAAACTACGGGCACTCATAAAATCGTTTAAGGCCAGCCTAGAGAGAAATATTGCACAGGACACTAAGGATAATCACAAGGCTTTCTTTAGTTATGTTAGGAGCCTGGGTGGGAATTCCCAGATATGCTCAGAATTAGTCCAAAATGGCAAAAAATACACCGAACCCACAGACATTGCCAACATCCTAGCTGACAGGTTCAGCTCAAACTTCTCCCCCCCATCCCCACCAAAAGGGCAAATATCTATCCCAGCAGAGTGCTGCCCCCCTGACATCTCAGATGCTCAGGTAAGAGCCGCCCTCTCCAAAGCAAAAAACACAGCATCAATGGGACCAGACGGTGTCCCGGGCTGCATCCTACATGAACTCCAAGAAGAGCTAAACCCAAACATAAAACTACTGTTCATTCTCAGCCTTACTACAGGATATGTACCCAAAGAGTGGTGTACAGCAACAGTGGTCCCTCTCCACAAAGGTGGTGCCTCAGCGGATCCTGGAAACTATCGCCCCATAAGCCTGACTAGCTTGGTCTGCAAACTATGGAAAGGATCATCATGGACCTCATAAATAAAGATATTGGGGACCTACAGACACTGGATCCTACCCAGTTCGGCTTTGTTAAGGGCAGATCCTGCCTCTTAAACCTGGTCAATTTCTTTGAAACAGTCACCAAGGCCATTGACAAGGGGAAGGTGGTCCACACAGCCTACCTGGACCTCGCAAAATCCTTCGATGCAATACCCCACTCGGGCATTATAGATAAGCTCATCAGCTAAAATATAAACCCCTATGTCACTAGATGGGTTGCAAACTGGCTCAAGGACAGAACCCAAATGGTTAGAATTGCTGGAGCCATGTCAGACTCCAAACCGGTTAAAAGTGGCATCCCACAAGGCTCAGTCCTGGGACTTCTCTTTTTCGGTATATATTTCTCGGAGGTACAGGCCAACACAGAAGGACTGTGGCTGACCAAGTTCATAGATGACTGCAAACTGGGCGCCATAATCAACTCTCCAGCCGACACAAGCATCCTCCAAAAGGGCCTCATAGAAACAGACAACTGGTGCCAGAGCCATGGCCTCAAGCTAAGCCAAAAGTGTATAGTCATCCCCTTTGGAAAAACAAAGTGCCCACAAATTACCACATAGGTGGTAATCCATTAAATCTGGAAGAAGTAATTAGGGACCTGGGGACCCAAGTTGATAGCAATCTCTCATTTGACAACCACGTGGCCAAAGTGGTTAGAAAAACATTTTATATAGCCCACCTAATCATGTAGGGATTCATATCTAGATCAGGGGAGGTCATCGTGCCTCTTTACTCATCCCTCATCAGGCCCATAATTGAATACAATGCCCCTTTTGGGATGTACCTTACCAGACACCTGCAGCAACTGGAAAGACCCCAAACATACCTCACCAAGAGGATCAAAGGGCTCAAACAGATGCCATATGCTGCCCGGTTAAAGAAACTCCAGCTCTACTCAGTTTCATACCACCTGCTCAGAGGCGATTTGTGCCTGACATATAAAGCCATGTCCAACCCGAAATTAATGGACATGCTGCACCTCAGAAAATCCAAATCCCATCGAGCTATGCGCTCGAAAGACTTGAACCTCAGCACTGAAATAAATAGGACATGCTGGAGGGACAGATTCGTAATCCAGAGGCTCCCTTAACTCTGGAATAAAATCCCTGTCCAGGTTAGGCAGAGTCCCTCATTGACTCTCTTTAAGAGGAATCTTGATGAGTGGATGGGAGATCGTAGGTTTACCCTGGGTATCACTTCTGTGTCACTGTTAGACATAGGCACAGTATACCAACCTCGAAAAAGGGCATAGCAAAATTAATTTAAAATGGGTGGCGAAAGCCAAACACACTCTGGCTAGGCTTATAAATGCCCTAGAGCAGATAGCCTAGTATGAACCTATGAACCTATGAACCTATGAAGAAGAGGGATTGTCAGAGAGATGAAGAAAGTAGACAGGAGTATAAGGAGATGAGGTGCATGGCAAAGAGAGAGGTGGCAAAGGCTAAGGATAAGGCATATGAAGAGTTGTATGAAAGGCTGGACACTAAGGAGGGAGAAAAGGACCTGTACCGATTGGCTAGACAGAGGGACCAAGCTAGTAAAGATGTGCAGCAAGTAAGGGTGATAAAGGATAATGAGAGAAATGTACTCACAAGCGAGGAGAGTGTGTAGAGCAGATGGAAAGAGTACTTTGAGGGGCTGATGAATGAAGAGAATGACAGAGAGAGAAGGTTGGATTATGTCGTGAAAGTGAATCAGGAAGTGTAATGGATTAGCAAGCAGGAAGTAAGGACAGCTATGAAGAGGATGAAGAATGGAAAGGCTGTTTGTCCAGATGACATACCTGTGGAAGCATGGAGGTGTTTAGGTGAAATGGCAGTGGAGGTTTTAGCTAGATCGTTTAATAAAATCTTAGAAAGTGAGAGGATGCCTGAGGAATGGAGAAAAAGTGTTTTGGTACCGATTTTTAAGAATAAGGGTGATGTGCAGAGCTGTAGTAACTACAGAGGGATTAAATTGATCAGTCACAGCATGAAGTTATGGGAGAGTAGTGGAAGCTAAGTTAAGAAGGGAGGTGATGATTAGTGATCAGCAGTATGGTTTCATGCCAGGAAAGAGCACTACAGATGCAATGTTTACTCTGAGAGTTTTGATGGAGAAGTACAAAAAAGGTCAGAAGGAGTTGCATTGTGTCTTTGTGGACTTAGAGAAAGCATATGACAGGGTGCCTAAAGAGGAGTTTTGGTATTGTATGAGGAAGTCAGAGTGTCAGAGAAGTATGTAAGAGTGGTACAGGATATGTATGAGGGTAGTGTGACAGCGGTGAGGTCTGCAGTGGGAGTGACAGATGCATTTAAGGTGGAGGTGGGATTACATCAAGGATCAGCTCTGAGCCCTTTCTTATTTGCAATGGTGATGGACAGGTTGACAGACAAGATCAGACAGGAGTCCCCATGGACTATGATGTTTGCAGATGACATTGTGATCTGTAGTGAGAGTAGGGAACAGGTGGTGGAGGAGACCCTGAAGAGGTGGAGCTATGCTCTAGAGAGAAGAGGAATGAAGGTCAGCAGGACTAAGACAGAATATATGTGTGTGAATGAGAGGGAGGCTACAGGAATTGTGAGGATGCAGGGAGTAGAGGTGGTGAAGGTGGATGAGTTTAAATACTTGGGATCAACAGTTCAGAGTAATGGTGAGTATGGAAGACAGGTGAAGAAGAGAGTACAGGCAGGATGGAGTGGGTGGAGAAGAGTGTCAGGAGTGATTTGCGACAGACGAGTAACTGTAAGAGTGAAAGGGAAGGTCTACAAGACGGTAGTGAGACCAGCTAAGTTATGTGGGTTGGAGACAGTGGCATTGACAAAAAGGCAGGAGTCAGAGCTGGATGTGGCAGAGTTAAAGATGTTAAGATTTGCACTGCATGTGATGAGGGTGGACAGGATTAGGAATGAGTATATTAGAGGGTCAGCCCAGGTTGGAAGGTTTGGAGACAAAGCCAGAGAGGCAAGATTACATTGGTTTGGACATGGTCTGAGGAGGGATGCAGAGTATATTGTGAAAAAGATGCTAAGGATGAAGCTGCCAGATAACAGGAAAAGAGGAAGGCCTAAGATAAGGTTTATGGATGTGGTGAGAGAAGACATGCAGGTGGTTGGTGTGACAGAGCAAGATGCAGAGGACAGGAAGAAATGGAAACAGATGATCCGCTGGTGGTGACCCCTAACAGGAGGAGCCGAAAGAAGAAGACTAGTGGGCAGAACCATAATTTGCTCATCTGGTGGCCAGTGCCATTCCTTGATATGGCACCCCTCAACTCTACGTTGACAAGCATAAAAAGAAAAAAAAAATTTTCTTGATCTGGAACTCCTTAACTATACATTGAGGAGAAAGGATCTGCACCCATCAAACATAAGATGAGAAGCAAGAAAAAAAGATCCACCTGCCAATCTACACCCCTCAACTGTCCAGATTTATACAGAATGTACAGATTTTAAACCATATTTTGGACTGTTCCTCATAAAATTTGTTTTTCTGCAAATCCACAGGCATTGATGTCAACCAGTAATGACAAATATTTGAGTTTCAGTCTTCAAATCCTTAAAAAAATGTATGTCAGTGCAAAACCTTTTTATTCTAGTAGGTTTTGTAAGTGGATAAAAGCAATGATAATTAATGAAGTTGCAGTAGGTCAATTGCTTTTAAGCAGTACAGTCATAAATATTTGAGCAGGGCACTGTCCTATCCCTTTAAGAAAAGTGTTTCTCTATTCCAACCTAGCCAGGAAACAATCACTCTTACCAATACCAATCTATTTTTTTTTCATGAGATTCTCCACAGTTTGGGTTATCCACTGAACTGTACCAGTTCTCTAGGGCTAACTCTGACAGCTTATAAAATGTTTAAAATCCCACTCTTTTGCAATGTTTTTAAACTCTAGGCTACTAAACTATGGTTCATTGTTTAAAATAAGTTTCTGAGTTCCATATGTAGGAACTCTGCTCTTTAATACACCGGTTATACTTGTGCTTGGTGTATCTTTTTAATGGGTCTATATTATAACATCAAAGTCTTACAACTTCAAATGTTATAATATCGAACCCAGTAGAGCGAAACACCAGAAAACCGAACAGTCAGAATAGCAAATTTTTTTCCAGAGAAAAAATTTGCTGTTCTGACAAACATACACACAACACACCAAAATAAATAATCCACACACTTCACAAATCCCTACACTAAACCACACATACACCACTAGCTATCCACTTACCTTAACCCAACCCTAACCCTAAGGTCCATCACTATCGCACACTCACCTTATCAGCTCCCTAACCCTAACTCACCTAACCCAACCTAACCCTCACGTCCACACAATCACACACTTACCTGATCCCTGCCCTAACCCTAAATCACCTAACCCATGCCCAATCGCACACTCACCTTCATTCTCGCTCTTACCTTAACCTGGTCCATAAACTTCGCTCCACAGCCGAGGAAATAGCGAAGCTGCAGAAACGGCCCACCGAATACTTTCCGTAGGAAAGTATTCGGTGTTCTGCAGCTTCGCTATTTCCAGCGTTCACTCTACTGGGTTCGATATTATAACATTCGAAGTTGTAAGACTTCGATGTTATAATATAGACCCCTTTTAACGTCATAAGTTCTGAAAATTTGGAGTAATATTCAATGCATATTAGATAATAGTCACCCCTGTATTGAAATAACTTTGTTCCTGTCTTGTTCCATGTGTATTCTGGTATAATGTGATAAGATTTCTTCATTATGATTCTGATTAAGGACTATACTGCAGGCCTCACAGCTTTGCACAGCTGTTTATAATTTCGGGCCGTAAAAACACCTTGTGCTCTTTTCTTATAATTCACAAGACCCAAATGTAACCCACAGACATTTTTCTCAGATATGGCTTATCTCATCTAATTAGGAGTAACCGATTTGTTTAATATGAAGCCATTATATTATGGATGGGAGATGTTTCATAAATGCATATAGGGTAACTATGCCACTTACAGAGCCCTTTCCTTGTCTCCCACAGCCCATGCAACCTGCCTTAAAAATTACTGTCCATAACTGTTGAACTCTCAATACAACCATTTGTGGGAGATATTCACTACACATTCATAAACTGGCAAATATACAACACAGACAGCAAATATGTACTGTGGTTCTTAGACATCATTAGTGCGAACTCACTTGGCCATATAGTACTGTCCCCTACCAGTGGTTCAAATTTACTCAACCATGTTCTTATCAACATACCAAAAATATGCTCCGTACCTTCCGTTGTCCTGTCATTGAGCAAATCAGACCACTCTGCTGTCACGTTCTTCATAAGGACCCAACCAAAGACACTCACCAATCTTTCTAGCCTTAAGAATTTTTCCAGAGCAAATACTCTATCATTTTCTGATGACCTAAGGAGATTTAAAAACTCCCCACACCAAGAATACCCTATAGCTAAGGTGGCAACATATGCCATATATATATATATATATATATATATATATATATATATATATATATATACACCACTGATTTCTACTGCCACAAATATAGTACCAAATGTGACTGAGAGGTGTACTATGCCTGGTGTACAAGGCATCCTCAGATCCAGCTCTGATAGGACTTTTGCACATCTGCAAAATGAACAGCATCAGATCTACTACATCCTAGAATTTAAATATTGATTGTGACATACATAAGACATGTTGGTGAGACAAATATGTGTCTCAGAGGATCTGCATGCTCTTGAACAGGCTTCCCATCCATGTAAAGTAGAGTCCATCTCTATCCTTAATTAAGTGTAATCTTGACCAATGAATTGGAAATTAGAAATTCACCATGGGTCTGGCCCCTATGTCTCTGATAGACAGAGGCAGGCAACAATGAACAAACTAACATACCCTACACATAACCTCTAAAAAGTTTATAACTAACAAACTCCCTCCTAATAAATGCCCATGATACATAGGGACACAACTGGAATGGACCACAGAGCTAGGCATATAAAGGATCTGTTGGTCATTAGCCAAGTATATACCTATGAACCTACGAACCAAAAAATCTCAGGTACAAACTCCCTAAGTATACAGTGTATGTAAAAGCCCTGTCACTTTAATCTGTCTTTTACAGACTTCTGCATAGTGACTTCTACCTGGCTATCATGGTTGCAAATGACCTTGTCCTGCTTGATCTGTCACATGTTTGTAAAACTGGTAGCACCATGAATACCCATTCATAAATGCATCCTTTGTATGTCTCCTCTAACCCTTATGGATTAAAGAAACAAGAAGGTGAAATTGTAGTGCTTGGCCTCCAAATGGTCAACTGATCTGCTATAACTATGAACCTATACATTTATGAATATGAAACCTTGAATATATCTATGAATAGTAGCACAGTAATATCCTTAGACACTGCTGATCTGGCCAGCCTTTTATCAGAATATTTTTGAGAAGTTGTACCTCTTTATCCACTTGTGAGTCCCTTTTGAGCTCTATCAGTTAATTTTGTGACACTATTACCTCTTAGTACATAGGCAAAAACACATTTAAAAAACATATTAATGTGTCCCTTAATTACAAACATTATACATTACATGTGTTTTTTCATGTAACTATCATCATTCCAATATTACATAAATTTCTCAATTCCTGCCTTCCCTTAAATTTCACTCCTCCTCTAAAACATTCTGTATGTATTGTTCCCACAATTTCCATTTTTTTCTATGTAATTTACTCCTTCCCTTTTCTAAAGATCCGCTTCCTATTCTTTTTATTTCTGTTATAACATTCAGTACTTCAAATACAGTTGGTTTAGACTTTGATTTCCATTTCTAGTAGTTGCTTTTTTGCTAAGCGCCAGAACTAAACTTAGCAAGACCTTACTATGTTCAGGCAATTCAGATCTTGTATCCCAGATGAAAAATATAATTTCCTTACTTACATCCATTTGGTTACCCAATATTTCTGACAGAGTATTCTGCAGGAAATTTTTAAAGTCAGCTAACTCATTACACTCCCAAAATATATGTTCTCAGTTATTTCTTTTTCTTCTCCATTACACATCCAAGGTTTGCCAACTGCTGAGGAAAAACTCTTTGGAATCTGCTTGGGTATATAAAAATACCCATGTAAATACTTCCAACCAAAAATCCTAAATCTTCTAGACTTTGATGTATCTTTGAGAGCCATACATATTTTCCTTGTGAATATTTTTTATCCAGTCTCTCTTCCCAAACCTTGATAACCTCCTCTGATTGATTTCTGTAGTTACTGTGCAATATTTTATGTTCTTACTTATCTCTTTTTCTAACAACAACTTCTGTACTAGATTCAACTAAAAATTCTACCAGAACAAGACTTTCACTTATGATTCCCTTATCCCTTTCTCTTTGCTTCTACTCTGATATCATTCCTTGATAGGGAAAGCAATGCCTGGCCTGCAGTCCAAATGTCTTCTTGACCTTTTCCCATTCTATTACCTTTCCCACCCTAGTTATTTGCTCCCAATACAGTGGTTCCTTTGCCATTTTTCTTCAATAAATTTCAGCCCCCTCTTGCCTATTCTTTGAATCCTAATTGCAGTCATCCTTATTGGCAAATTTTTCTTTCTCTAATCTTGTGTTGGCTTAGTTCTTAGAATAATTTCTGCTACTTTATGAATATAATATTTTGCATGGCTGCTGTTATTCTCCTTAAGAATCTGCATTCAAAATCCCACTCTCTTCTTATTTCTTGAATTTCCTCCCTGTTTTATCATCATCCTTTTCTAGTTCGAATTATAGCTTTTTGATTGTATTATGTATATGAGCTTTAACTGGGTAGCTCTAAAATGTCACTACAAACATGTAATCCTAAATTACATTGTGCTGTTGTAAAGATCAACTTGCCCAACTTGACCCTTGCTCTATTCCCATCCCAGATACATTCCTTCAAATCTTTATTAATTATTGTCTATAACTTTTCCTCTAATTGATAAAAATATGCCTGACCTGTATATAAAACTAAAGGGACTAAAACATTTTCACTGCTTGTATCTTGTAAGCCATATCCATAAACAAGCACTTCCAGTTTCTCAGTTTTTGTATTATCTTTTATTTAGTCTCTTCCCACATATCCTTAGCTACTGTAAAATAATCCCTTTTAATCCATACTCCTAAATACTTCATTTTATTTTGTCTCCATAAATATGGGTATTGCTGGACCAGTTCATGTGTGAGTACATAGTTTACAGTGATAGCCTTTGTTTTATCTTCTTTAATTTTATATCCCAAAAAGGCTTGAAACTGTCTCAAGATTTTTTGCAATACTTTCTACTTGTGTTATGTATATGAGCATTGACCGAGTAGCTCTAAAATATCACTTCAAATCAGGTAATCTTAAATCACATTTTCTGGTTTTATAAAGAAAAATACTATTGTCTGCAAATAAAGCCAACTTTTCTTGATTACCATACCAAGTATATCCTTGAGTTATTGGGTCTATATTAAAAGACCAAAGAGGTGTTTCATCGAACACCTCTTGGTCAACATATAAAGAGCGAACGCACTAAGTCTGAACACTCAAAGACTCCTCCTTTGTGCATTAGATGTGTTTCATGACAGGACTGTGAGGAAAAGATGCACCCACCTGATTTCCAGGAAAAAAAAAGTTTAAAAAGGGGCCGGCGCACACCCCTGCGCCCATGCCTAAATCCGACACTGCCAAGGGCCTTAATCCAGACATTAACCTATGCATAAGTAAGAGAAAACATATCAACTCTATATATATATATTATAATCTGTGCAATTTTACACCCCACCATGCCACTACAGCAACCCAAAATGACAGCATATCAACTTAAACATTCATTTGTCCAGCCTATCTTCTCATTTTACATCATAATGCCTAGTTTTCATAAAACTAAAAGTGAACAAAAAAGGGACTTGTTTGTTTTAGTATTTTATCACATACAACAATAACTGAAAATGCTTTACTATATAATATGCAATATGTATAGTGTAATGTTATATACAAATACTGTTATGAATAAAAAATGTTTTACTTGCAGTTACTTTTTTCCTTTCCTTTTAGTGTCCTTGCAACCATTAATGACATAAAGTGGGATATACGCTTTTTAGTCCCCAAAAACTTTAACAAAGTCAACAACAGTTCAATCTTCCCACTTCTTCTTGTAAAGCCATATTTCACAAATGTAATGATATTTTATAATCTTGCATTTATTTACTAATTTCAGTGTTGCTGGTCTTCTTCCTGTTCATCTCCATCTCCCAATCCCAGACTCTTGTTCAAATCAATGGTAATCACAGTTTTTCTAGACAACTCCTGTGCTTTACTCTGTGTCTCAAGCAATTCTCTTTGGAACATTGGAAAAGGTTTCACTGTCAAACTCTCTATAAGCATTATCAGAGGAATGAGAAAAAAAGTTCCCTTCTGTTTTTTGGCTCATATTTTGTTGGACAAAATTTTGTATTTCTTCCATTGCCTGCTCTGCATCAACAAAATAACTTTGATCCTCCAGTGAAAAAAAATATTCTGAAGACAGCTGGATATAACAGATTGAATCTCATCTGCCTATCAACATTCCCTGATGGCTGAGATAAATTAGCTTCTCTTCTGTCTGGTGTACAGTGAATAATCATTTTTCACACTCTACTGTCTCCACTTTTTAGTACTTTACCCTTCTGCCACAGTTTTATCAAGATAAGCTCTTTCTGCTGGCATGATTGCATCTTTAATGATACAGGTCTTGGCTGTTTTCACATGACCTGGTTGTAGCATACACACAATGTGCCCTTTCAGTTAACAAATCCTGCTGTGGAATACCAGTCCATTTGCTTATTTGTTGTTGTTGTTTGTCTTTTCGGCTTTTCCCGTTTAGGTGTCGCCACTTTCCTGAAATGAATACAGTCTGTTCCTTCCTGTTTCTGCCGTACAGCAGAACATGTCCAGGTTTTCCATGTGTGCTCGATCCTCTAACTCATTTTTTGAAACAGCTCTTCTTGAGGATTCTCATACTCAGCCAACGTTTTCTTCATTTCAACCTCTGAGGCTTACAGTTTTGTTTTAGTTCATCTGAATAGCTGCTTAAAGTGTCTTCCATTGTTTCCAACCTTTTGCTGTTTGAATTGGTTCAACATTTTATTAATTTTAATCAACTCTGAGCACATTTCATTTAGTTTTTTCCTCTAGATTATAGGAAGCTATGCTTTTTGCTGAACAGCTGAAGGAGTCTTCACAGTCAGTGTTTTCTCTTCACCTGTTCTAGCTGATTTTCTTTTAGACTCTCTAAGTTTTTTCTTTGCCAGCATCCAGGGATAGCACTCAGTAGCCAGTAACTGAATTTACTAAAACTGGCAGATTTACTAGCCCTTATCTTTCAGTTTCTCTATTTTCACACTGGGAGAGCTGAAATTAAGTTGTTGTTCAGTGTGCAACTATCTTGGAAGTCCACAGTTTCTAAATCTTAGTCAACAACATAACATCTAATCTTGAACACTGTTTGGGTTTGGACATAACTGACAGAGCCTCATCAGTTGTTCATGATGGGTAATGCTGTGTCTAAATCATTTTAGTTGGGTTTTGGAAGACATCTATGCTACTAGCTCATTCACTAGGCCCTGGCAGTTAAATAACTACATTTTCTCTGTTCTTAACATTAAAGTCATTAGTACTCTTCTTGTAGCATGGACTATGGATACTGCAGTATGAGATATTTAGATGTGGCATTGCCCTAGTTGAAAGAATAGTGATGAAACTGAACTTTATGTCTGTTACAATTAGGACTCATCAAAGATTCATAGAAGCAATCATAGATTCATAGATTCATAGATTAGTACTAAGCTAACTGCCCTTGCGGGCCATTGTAAGCCTAGCCAATTATCCCTTCTGAGACTCAAACCCTGCACCTTGTGTTTTTAAGGCAAACACCTTAACCATTAGGCCACCCTCCCTCCCAACCCAGCGGCAGAAACAGGAAGGAACAGACTGTATTAATTTCATGAAAGTGGCGACCCCTAAACAGGAAAAGCCGAAAAGACAAACGACAACAACAAATAATCCCCACTCAGGCATGGTGTATGCATCAACACAATTCTTATTTGTTGTCACCCACCATCCTCATTTGTTGCCACCCACTCAAACAGCCAAACCTAGTAAATAAATCTGCACATTCCTGTAAAACATTATTGCTTGTAATTGATTCTGTACCTTTTTCAATTAATCTGCTAAGTTTACTGTTTATGGCATGCTTGCCTGACTCCTAGTGAGGCTGAAGGAATAACATTTTTGCCTACCAGTCACTGGAGCTTTCTAGAAACTGCAAGAATGATGAAAGAACTAAATGTAAAATAATTTGAACTGGAGACATCTCAAATGTGGAAGTATCCCTGTGCTACATGCTTTAAATATGCTCCAGCATATCAAGCCTGTCAGATGCTAAAATGCTAAATGACTCAATATATATCATTGTTTTTCTGTATTTTTCAATAACATAACTTAAAATAACACTTTATATTTCTTAATTTTATACTAACAGTCACCCTTGATGTATCATGGTAGTCTACAATAAGTCACACTTGATCTGTTTTTAAGAATCAAAACACCATACCTCAAAATTATATTTCTCTTATATGTTAAAACAATAAACTTGTTTTAAAAAAAAAAAAATATGAAGAAATGTATTTCTATATCTCCTGTGTAGGCTTTGAACTCCCACCCTATAACTTATATATAAGAATGCCATGGTCACACCACAGTGAGGAAATATAAAACAAAACACAGAACATGTACCACTGGCTCATACAAGTCAACAAAATGAGATGAAAAACATTGCAATGTGAAAAAAAAAGTCACAGAAAAGTTGTTAAGATGAATATTCTGTAATGGTGTATAATTAGACTACAGAGAGTGTCTTATAGCTTCATTCCTTTAAATGCAAATTCTGACAAAACAGCGTCTTCAAAAATCAACAGCTTTACTGCAGATTTTCTGACCAGTAACTGTTCTCAGTACTTTCTGTGCTATGTACTGTATTTAGATTTTGCATTTCCTGCATTTTCAGAGTGTACACGAGCGGTTATTTTTATTTCTCATTCTTAGTTTCAGTTATATACAAATTCTGCTCAACTGTTTTATTTAATTTCTTACACACACTTTGAAAATAGTTCTTACTTCCACATAGCCCAAAAATCTGACTAAATACTATGTATTTTCTTTCTCATATGTCCATAAGCACACTTAGTGAATGAGGCTTTAGTTTTAGCTGTGTAACTCCATCTTGGACCCTTCATACTGTGTCATTGTTTATATTTTAATCATGCACTTTCCCTTTATGCTTCATTTTATATCTTTCAAGTACAGTTTTAATCTTATTCACACTATATCCTCTATAAATTATTTCAACTGCAGATTTGTAATTTCACTTGTCCTCATACATTAACTGCTTTATCTAAAGTCAGATATGGTTCTCTCAATAATCTGCCTTTTTACATATCATTTAATGCCACATTGGAATCATTAATGCCACAGGTAATGTTATGTCAGATACATAAATCACACAACTCACTATTTTTTAGTCTTTGCACTGAGTTTTAGTGCAGTCATAGAAGCATCTACAGTTTCCTGAACAGTTTGGTTCCATATAAAATATAAACAACTGAGAAATGGCAGGGTTTTCTTTGCCTCACAGCATATATCTCTCTTGAAACTGCTAATTTATCTGTCTCCTCCTCTCTTTGAAATTATATGTATTAAAAACCTCACTGCTTTCTACACAGTGTCATATAACAAAATCAAGCATCAAATGTCTGCACCTCTGCTCAAGTGAGGTAGGTTTCAAACTTCTGTTTTGGAAGCTTGCAGTTTTCTGATATGTCGCCTTGTACTTTGGGAGACATTGGTTGTGCTGGATATTTTTTTTAAAGGTTCTGTTATGAAATCATGAACAGCAAAACCGTGAGCATCAGAAATGTCAACAAAATAATGCCCAAAACACAGGACATTGAAAAAGTAAAATCTAAGTGTTTTTGTTGGGTGAGACAAGCCAAGCCCCCTTTGCCCACCCCAGTATTGAAGGCATAACTCCTACATCCCCTGAACTGACATATATAGGTTTACCTTCAAAATGTTGAAAGCACATCATTGAATGTGCACATTGTCGAAATGTTTCCTCAAAATTCGTAATGCCAATATTTCAGAAAGCCGAAAAAAAGTGAACATTGACATTTCCAAATACTCCTCACCTAAAAATAAGTGAGATTTTGTGGTTCAGAATATCAGTGTTACAGGTTTTGAGAAGTCGCAGTTCAGAATTCGCAGAAGTGGTTTCGATGATGTGACGGTCAACATTTCGAAGGTAAACCTATATCATACATATATATATATATATATATATATATATATATATATGCATACATACACACACACACACACACACACACATATATATATATATATATATATATATATGCATACATACACACACACACACATATATATATATATATATATATATATATATATATTTATATATATATATATATACACATACTCAGTGGCTGCACAGTATCATTGCTGAAGCACAAATCATCACACTTGTAGTGATTATCTGTGGAAAACTGACAAGTGTTGTACTCCTTGACATCTTGTGCTTCAGGCAACTTGTGCTCGTTGAATTTAACATTCACCACATGTAGGTACACCTCCATCTCACTTTAAATACGTCTATATCTATTGCTCTCTTCCTCTCTCTCTAAATATATATATATATATATTTATATATTTTTTTTCTTTTACTTTTGAATCCAGTCTTCTTTTAAGTTGTGTGCCTTCCTGCTCTGCTGAGTTATCTCACGGCAGAGTACTGTTATCATTCAATGATGTCAGACTGCCTATTTTTTATTTTCATGAAAGCAGCTGTGGATTAAGGTCAAGAAAGTGTTTATTTATATTTCACAGTTTCCATTATACAAATAGGAACATAGCACATGCCTAGTTTTGTAATGAAATTGCTAAACTGTAAATAAAATATTCCCCAAAATCCTGCATGCTCTTTTGTATAACACTGTTGATTAAGCATTATTTTCTTAATCCTCATCAGGAGCAGTACATTTTTTCTCTCTCCCTCTCTCAAGGCTCCTTTAAATAAAAGCAGGGTACCAGCATGCAAGCTTTTTTTTTCCATCTGCAGGTTATTACACTTACTGTATGCAAGCACTAAAAATCTCTTGCCAAGCTCAGGTGTAGCAAGCTATTTTGGTGGCATCCCACAATCTGGTGCTCCCCCCTCAACTCAACTCTAAGTTGAAAAGCAAAAAATAGTTTCTATATTGGGGAAGATGAGAGTATATATGTGCTTCCATTGTATTTGTGGGATTCATCACTCAACACCTGCCCGCATTCCCAAAATTAACTTAATTTGGCTAAAAGTAAATGTAAAAGCCATCATATGGCCATACAAGTTAAAGTCCTAAAACAAATTCCAGCAGCTTATCCACTAAGCACTTGAAATAAGCCAGCACCATAGCCCCTTGGAGCAAAGCATTCAGTTTCATCCTCAAGCACTCTGTGAGTAGCATTCTGTGGCTACAAAACATTGCATGCAGGCAGAAACATTAAGGTATTGTCTAATGTAGCAGAATACTATATTATTAGATTTCATCTGAAAATTCAGGAATTCAAGAAAATTAAATCAAAGCTATCTGAGTTACCAACCTGGGTTGATTACCCATCATCATTTTCCAATTTTTTAAAAAGTGTATTCATTATTATATTTTATTTGTTTTATTCCTCTTGTCTGTGCTGAGTGCTCTTGGCTTAATCATTTAATTATAAATAAATAAGAATGAACACATTTTATTACTTCCATTTGTACTTTTCATAATGTAATAAAGATTATGCTGTGGATGACAAACTTGGTAGCCTCATGTTTCCTATTCTATTACAGGATAACTTAGATCAGCAGGACAGTTAAAACAGCGTTAAGGGCAAATGGACTTGTCACAGATATATTCTATGATGTAGTAACCAGCTACACAAATGAGACTGCACTTTTTGGAATTCCTTCATAGATATAACTAATTTTTATGAGAGAGACAGGGCTCTATACTGTTAGCGCATTTAAAATTAGGGGGATTACTTAATGAGACAGGGTTTGTAGTTTGAACTTCCTAAAATGTTATATCTCCATAAGGTCATGTCTGCATCCACCATTATTCTGGCTCACAAAATATAAAGAATGTAATTTATTGGTGTCAGAATAGTCAACCATTCATTGGGGATGGGTCATAAGAACTAGTAACATCAATAAATGGCAAATGGAAATAGCTCTGTCTCATCCTTACATGCAACAGTCAAGTGCAAATGTGCTCACTAAAAAAAAAATATTTCATTTTAAAGTGTAGCAACATTTGTAGCAACCAGTGTACAGTTCATACATGGAGCTCTAAAGCTTTACAGTTCTGAAGTCCTAGGATGGGACTAAAGAAAAAAATATCTAGCTTTCCTTTTCAACTGTAGCATATTGCTTGCAGGGGTGGCCTTAAGTCAACTGGTGCCCTAGGCAAAAGGGCTCCACGGCGCCCCCTAACACACCACCTGGTGCCCCCATCCTGGTGTACCTACACCAAATAAACACTGGAAAAGTGCCCCTGCTAGAGTGGCACCCTAGGCGGTCGCCTAGTTGGCCTATGCCTAAGGCCGGCTATGATTGCTTGCTACATTTGTAGTAAGCAGTTGTTACAGTTTATACCACATACATAGCATTAAAGTGCTAGCTATGTTATTGTTGTCAACGTTAGTGCTATTCCCATATTAACTGAAGCTGATACTCCTGTTTTCTAGGATTTTTTTTTGCCCGCCCTAGGACATGGCATCCAGTCACATTAACTAGAGCTGTCACTCGTGTTCTTAGTGATCTTTCTTTTTTTTTCTTTGGCTGCCCTGGGGTGCAAATTATACCTTTGTGCAGTGGCACATCTTGACAAAAGCATAGGTTATAAGGCAGTAAGATGGATTAGACTGTGGTAGTGCATAATAGTGCAGGTTAATGTGAAAGGATGACAAAGGACAGAGTATGTAGATACTAGAGTGCAATACAGGTAACCAGGGGCTAGAAACAGAAGAGAAGGCCAAGGACGTTATATGATTTTTGAGTAAATCGTGTGGTGGGCAGGGAAGAAGAGACTGAGTGCCTAGCAGAATGGAGATGAGGAAGAAACCAGTAGGTGAAGTACGTGGTATGCATAGTGGGTATTTTCTCTAAACATTGTGTTGGACATCAAAGTGGGTTATACAGAACATTGTGGAAGTTACTATGAAGGTAGTGAAGTCAGAGAGGGGGGTTAGCTAGCTATTTGGGCAGAAAGAGGTACAAATGAAATGCAAATAGCAGTACAACAGAAGGGCAAAGACTAAAGGATGTATGCCGGGTGGTGGCTACCACATTCATGAAAGTTCTTCTTGAAGAGTATTGACATCAGAGATGATTTGTTAGACAATTACTTAATGACTCCAAGTATGCAGTCACCTGCAGACTTTATCAACCATGGGTTTTTGTTCATGGTCTTTATTTCAAACAATTAAATTACAAAAAAGTGGTCCAGGCACTGAACCCCACGGGACAACAGCTTCATACTCTGACCCACTTACCATCTGCATTGTGTTGGTTCTGCTTTTTAGCCAGTTTGCTGTCCATCTTACAACACATGGATCCATTTGTAATGCATTAAGTTTTTTTATCTATGCTAACATGTGGAATGCTGTCAGATGCTTTGGCTAGGCATGGAGAGATGCAAGTAAAAGTGGGCTTTAGGTAGCATTCCAAGCAATGCTGGCTGATATTTGTTTAAGGATTTTTTTAGTTTGGCTTTATGTTTGAGGAACACCAAGGTAGTTTTCTTTTCATATTGCAACAAAATACATTGTAATTAAGTACTACAGCTATGTTTACATAGTCTTTATACTAAACAGAGGAATAATACTAATTCCTGTTGCTATTTAATAACAGAATGTTACTGATTTAATTGCATTCTTCAGCAACTGTACAAAGAACTTAAGACTGTTCAAGAGGAGGCAATTAGGATACTTAAAAAATGTAAAAAAATGAAAAGCGTCTAGGTGCTGCACAGCTCGGTTAGTTTGGCAGCCATTAGATAAACCACTTCAGATCTGATTAAGTCTAGTATTTTGAAGATGAAAGTGATAAACAATAAATTTTAAACAGCTCTGTAGAGCTCACTGGTGATGGTATTCCTAAAAGTAACTGTGTGCATCCTAGTCAGTTTATCATTCATGCTAATTGGCTGGGCACTGGAATTCTGATGTTCTTAATTTACTAAATGTATGCACTTGGTTTCTGTTATGCATTCACATATTCATTATCAGTTATCACCTTCCTTCCCTGTTGTGATCATACTAAGCTATCAGGCATGTTAATCACTTTCTATAACCACTTACTTGATTGTTGGAAGATGTAATGGATTACTGCTATGGTGTTTGCGTAAACCATTATTGGTCACAGTTTATTGTTATTAGCCTAATTGGCTGTACTGAATCTTTTCTAAATTTTCTATTGAAGATATTTCACTGGTAACTGGATGTTGCTGTTTATATGGCACCTTGGATATTATTGTTGTATGTAATCTATTCTTTGTAATTGTATTTGCTATGTGGCACTGTTTTTTGCAGACATGGTTTTCAGAGAAGTTAAAAGTTAAGTACCAAGCTATAATTTGCATCTCCATATAATGTCTTATGGTCTCAGCTGGACTACATTAACAAGAAGTCTGACTACTGCTGATGCATTGTGTTGCCATTTGGGTATCAGCTATACTGTCAACAGAAAATTGGATTGAGGGTTCATAGGTTGTTACTACGTTAATAACCACTAGGGCCTTACAAGCTTAATATCTGGGTCCAGATTAGCATGGGTGTCTATACAGGTGGAAGGTTATGTTAGTGGGGAGGTAACTAAGGATTTGTAGGGGAGGGTGTTAGATGTTAGGGTTGTTCAGTAAAACACTGACCCATTTGCATTTACTTTCAGGCATTGCTCTGTTAATGGCTGCTTAAGGCTTACTGTAGGCTGTGCTGTACTGATTCCATATCATGTGTTGCCGTAACACCCAAATTACCTTCTGCAAATCGAAAGAGCCCTAAATCTAGCTCTAAAGTTTGGAGTTTCCTGAAGCAAATACCAATTTTCAGAGTTATCTCTAAAAACAGACTCCTAACAAATGTTACAACTGTCTCACTTATTTTCAACAATGGAATTATATGCACTACAAATGCACATTAAAATAAAATCCTCATATATTAATTGGTAATATGAACTCCCCAGAATTATTGCACATAAAAATGAATGTTGATAATCTAGGTTTGGAAGGGTACCACCAAAATGTTAACTTTTCTGACATAGTAATTTTATTTAAAATGGAACATTTGGGTTATTAAAGTATTGTTAAATTAAATCATTTCAACAGATTACGTATTTTTTATTATTTGATTGTGTAGATGGGCTGGTCCTAGAACTATTGTAAGCCACAAACTTTTTGCAGTTCCAAAAATTTTAATAACATTTTGAAATATGAAGTGTGTGTATGTGTGTGCACACTTGTGTGTGTGTGTGTGTGTGTGTGTGTGTGTGTGTGTGTGTGTGTGTGTGTGAGTGAGTGAGTGCTTATGTGTATTAAAGCATGTAGATGTGAGGTATAGCTGTATACACCCCAATGTCAGTTTACATAAGAAGGGATACCTTATGAAACAAAATAGTGGGGAGAGTGAATATGCCTGAAATATGGTTCAAATCTGGACCTTGTAACTGCAGACTGTCTCTTTGAGGTATCACACCCTGAGTTGCACAGACAAATCATACATTTGAGATAAATACCCCAAATGTAAATTATTACAGAAGGCTATTTCATAAATGGTCATATTGCATGGTTAAAGGGTAGAACATGGATGGTTGTAGTCACAGATCAAAAATCAGAAACAAGGATGAATAGTGGAGTACTGCAGCAATTAATGCCCTGTACTGTTCCACTGTCGCACTCTTCTGATGGAAGGAAACAGAATGTGCTTAAAAATTGTCTTGGTTTGTAGTTCTCTGAGTTAGAGTATAAATGCATTGTTCTGGGGGTGCAGACTCATAAATTATGCTTTGCTGAGACTAAATAGGGGGCATAATGTGATATCTCTGGATATAGTAATAGTACTTTTGTTTATTATTATTATTTGGGGGGTTAAAGTGTGAATGGCATCTCTGTAATATGTGAGACCCTTGGTCCATGATTATTACATGAAGAATGTAGGAGCATCAGGGAGTATGGTACAGTATGGTACCACAGTAGAAGTTTCAAAAGTGGTAGGATAATGGTTTCCTATCCAGATGTAGAGGCTGCAGTTATACTGGCACTGATGGATAACCATTGCCAGTCAAAATGAGGAATGCTAGTATTAATGTGTACAACAAAAGTATTGAAGTATTTATGTGTAAAGGGTAGCTACATCCTTTTCCACAAATTCTATTCAGGATACATACATAAAGTAATGCAGTAAATGTATACCAAAATATAACTAGTAATCCTGCATACGTTTTGAGTAGCACTTTTCCCAGACATAATTAAGGAAGATTCCCCATTGAGTAAGTGTGTGTGTGTGTGTGTGTGTGTGGGGGGGGGGGGGGTTCCCCTATAAAAATGCATTTTTTATTTTATGTGAGGTGCACTTATACATACTAATTCCATATTTTTGCACAACCATTACAAAAATAACTTGCACAGTCATTTACATGCTGCAGTTTAGTAACATAGGTTGACTGTAGTATAAACTGACTCATTAATCAATGAAACATATACCAACAATAACTGTTTCTCAGAATGATAACATTTTCTTATCTCTAGTATAAAATGAAGAGACCAAAGGCAACTAGCGCATAAAAATGTGATTTTTATGAAATATGAAATTGTTTACACTTTTCTTTTGCATATGTAAGTTATCCACAAATTCTGATGTCTCTCATACAAGTTCGGATACAGTCCAAAGGGAATTTCAAATAGCTTCCTTCTGTCTTGAATGTTATTAGAAAATGACCAGGCTACATCAAGTTCTTCAAGCTTGTATCATCTTTGTTGCAGCATGCTCTCCAGAGCTAGTGTTCAGGCACCCTCTCTCCCTGCATCAAGATGTCAGCATGCGATTATCAGGGCCATAGCCGTAATTTTGTATAGCATGCAGAATAGTATTGCTTGTTTATAGACATTTGCTAGGTGACCTTTTTATCATCATCATCCATCCCTTTTCTTCCATTTTCTACACTGAGTTGGGGTGCTGTGTCAACTGTTTCCATCTCTCTATCTCTCTTACTTCAGTGCCACTCTCCTGTCTTCGTCAACACTTATGCCTTACTGTCACAGATCTTCTGTCACACAGCCCATCCACCTCATTGCTGGATGCCCTTGTTTCTTCTTGTCTTCTTCCTGTCTGTCCCAAATCTTCTTCTTCACCAGATTATCTTCTGCTTTTATGCACATGTGCCTGAACCCCCCATAATCTGTTCTCGTTTACCTTTTCTGCAACTGGAGCTAGTTTGACTTCTGCTCTTATGTCCTCTTTCTTTATCTATCCCCCAGTGTTCATCCCACTGCCCTGCCAGGTACTTCATCTCCATTACCTCTAGTTTCCCCAACTTCTCTGCTTTTACTGCCCAGGTTTCTGTACCATACTGTAGTACTGGTTACACCACTGTTTTGTACGCCTTTGTTTTCAGCTTTGTTGCCATTCTTCTGTCATATACTATACATAATACTCTGTGCCAGGTTGGCTACAACCCCTTTAATTCTAACTTTGACTTCTGCATTCAGGCATCCCTTCTCCTCAACCACCCTTCCCAGATACTACATGTTCCACTATTTCCCTTCTATCTCAGTTCTTGGCTTCTTCTGATTTTTCCCCAATTGCTGCCATTACAACTGTTTTATTTATACTCAGTTTCATCCCATGTACCTTCAGTTTTGCATTCCATTCCCTGATCCCTTGCTGAGGTTCTTGCTCAGAGTCTGGCTTTAATGCCACATCATCTGCATACAGCAACTTTGTTGAAATATCCCCTCCAACCTGTTTGCAAATGTAGTCCATCACCAGCATGAACAGCAGTGAGCTCAGAGCTGAACTCTGGTGCACACCCATTCCTGATGGGAACCCTTTTGTGAGACCAAACACTGTTCGTACTTGAGTCATTGGGTCTTTGTACATAGTTTGCACTAATTCTACCAATGTTTCCATGACTTTAAACCATCACAGGACTGCCCAAATCTGCTTTCTTGGGACCCTGTCATATGCTTCCTCCAAGTCTAGGAATGCCCAGCTGGACTCTTTCCTCATCTCTACCTTCTTGTCAAGTATCACGAACATTGAGTCAGTTGTGTTGGATCCTGATCTTAATTCAAGCTGCACATCTCCCATGTTAATTTCTACTACTCTGCATATTCATTTATCAATTATCCAGAATTTTCATGCAAAGTGAAAGGGGTTTGATACTGTTGTACTGCCACAGTTGTGAATGTCCCCTTTGTTCCTCAACACTGGTACTAGTATGTTTATTTTTCAGTTGTCTGCGATATGTCTTTCTCTCCACACTGTTATGAGTAAAAGCAGGACCCATTGCTCCCCATCACACCCTGCATCTTTATCATATCTGCTGTGACCTCATCTAAGCCTGCTGCTTTCTCTGACTTTATTTTCCATAGTGCTGTTCTTACTTCCTGTAGAGTGAGCTTCACATCTTCTCTCATTTTAGGCAGTGTCTAGGGCAGTGCAGCTTCTGTGTGGTTTTCTTCATTCCATCTGCCTTTGATATCCTTTGGACTGGTGAGCAGGTTGTTGTTGGCATCCCTTATGAAGGATGTCTGACTATCTTCTTTATCTTTCGAGCTTTGCCTTGCAACCTGATATAGTTTCTTTGTGCCATTTATTGACTCACTTTTCAGAAGTTAGTAAAGTGCCTCTGATGTATTTCTCTTTGCTATTGCAACTGCTTTCTTAGCCTCTCTGTTAGCCATCCAGTATTTCTTCCTAGCCTGGTCCATCTTTTCTATCTCCCACTTTTTCCTGCACTCCTTTGTTTTGATGACTTCCTCGACTTCTGCATTTCACCACCAGCTTAGCTTATGTATCTTATTTCCATACCTGGCTTGGCTACATATCTGTTATATAGTCCTCACACATGTTTTGAGTCAATGCCAGTCTTCTTCAACTCCACCTATTTCTTCTTTTTCTTGAGGTGCTAGAGCCATGAGTAGTTCCTTGAACTGTTGTGCTTTCTCTCCAGTCAACTTCCAGGTCTTCAACCTAGTCTGTGTTGCGTTAGAGCCTTCTCTGACCATTGCTTACCTCTGATTGTGGCAAACAGAGATGTATGCTGTGAGTTGACTGTTTCACTGGGATGATTTTGCAGTCATTGATTCTACTCCAATGCCCTTTTCTTACTAGGAGGAGGTCTTCCTGAGTTGCATGTTGGCCGCTCTTGTATATGATCTTGTGACTTTCTCTTTCTGAGAAAGTTGGCTACTGTCAAACCATTTGCAAAACAGAAATCTATTATCATCTCTCCTTCATTATTCCTGTTTCCCCACCCATGTTGACCCAGGCAGTCCTCTTATCCTGTTCTGTCTGCCCCAAGGTGTGCATTCAAGTCACCCTTGTTATCAACATAATTGATGTTGTCCTGTTTTCTCTAATAGGTCCTACAACAGCTGTCTGAATGCACTCTTTTCCTCACAATCATAACCCTAATAAGCATAATTTGAGATTATGAATATTGCCCTATCATTATTTGAGTGTGTCACTAATTCTGATTATATCCCTCACTGCCTTCTGAAGCCTCTCTATCACCACATTTCTCACAACATTTCCAATCTGTCCTCCTCCTCCTTAATAGTTGACTTTAAATCCCAAGCCAAGTGGCTGTACTGCACTGCCATCCATTTTGTCTCCTGGATACATAAGATGTCCAGACTCCATCTTATCATCATGTCATCTACTTCTGTGCTCCATCCTATTAGTGAACCTACACTGAGTGTAGCAATTCTTAGTTCATGTTTGGCAAGTTGATTGGTGTTACATTCAGCTTTCGCTCAGCAGAGCTATCCTGGGTGACCCAAGGTGAGCAACTGGACATTAGCTGGCCAGTAGCTAGTCAACAGAGGCACATACACCTCTCCTACCATTAACATGGGGTCCCTGCTGTAAGACAGAGAAGGCCAGGTCCTCAACCCACTTATCACCACCAATACCCATGTCCATTTGGAAACATTAGTCAACACAACCAAATCACCTAGAGCCACATTTTATACTTTTATGTAGCTAGTCCTGCCACAGTATGCAGTCTGTGATTCATATTCTCCTATCTTGAGTGTAGATCAGAGTGTATGTGCTGTATCCTTAAGAAACATATCAAGGACTGAACATGCACATATAAATACTAGGCACGTGCTATACCCAGTGCCATTTTGAGAGTGCAGCCAGAGAGTGAGCATGTATAATTGCAATAGCTAGTTTGTATACAAGTTACCTAAGTTAAAGTCAGTAAACTTCTATTGTGATGTGTTTGTATATAATAAAGCTGCTTGAACAGAACCCACGAAGACTCCTCTATTGTATCTTGAGTAGGAGAGTGACATTAATGATACTGCGCACAGAAGTAGTGCCCAAAGTGAGTTGTCTATGCAACTCTTCCTCCTATAGGGGACCATGTAGAGTTGGTGCTGCTGCCCACAGCTCCATTCTTTGGTGCATTGGAGATGAAAGCACTCAGCACTTTTTTTTGAGGTGTGAGGAACCCCACAGAAACACAGTGAAAACATGCAAACTCCAAATAGGGATTAACCAGAAGTATCAGTATAGAAAATGAGGTAAGCTGGCTTAGATTTTATCTTACACATGAATATGAAAAAAATATGCTTGACATCTAAGGAAACTATACTGGAAATTGAAAAAAAAAAAACTTGTTCAAGTGTGTAGTTATACAAATGGCTGTCTTTTCACATAATGACGACATGCATCACCAATATAGCCTGGCAACATTGTATTAAGTTTAAGTGTAGTAACATAAAAGATGTTCGTGGAGTAAATAAGCATTGTTATCATGTCCATATTCACCATGAAAGCCTAAACAATACACTGTAATGGGTGGTTTTACTGTGAGGATGGAACAGCTAAACTGTGTTCATTGGTAAACACTAGGCTAGATGCCCTGGGCCTAGCCAATTTCCCTTTCAAAGGTGAGAATCAAACCATGTGCCTTGTGTTTGTGAGGTATACATCTTAACTGGTCCCTGTCCTATATTTACTTTTAGCTCCTTTCACCATGCTGGTTCTCATATTTATTTCTAGTGCCTGTCACCCCCCCCCCCCCCCCATTCTCATAATTCTAACAATTATTGTAATTCCTTTATCCTAGTCCATCCATGAGTATAGATTAGTTGATCCAATGGTCTTTCTTTTGACACATGTAAAGTCCTCCTGCATCCAGGTACATCATATTTATAACTGCTTTATTTTACCCTGAGCTGAACTGCACAGTCAGCCAAGTTTCTGCAAACTCAGATGGTAGTAGGTCAGCTTGTTGCTGTACTAACCTCTCCTTTCTGTGCTGCGGATCCATATCTGTTAAAGTGCAAAGCAAGTTGAGTGCTTCTTACAGCTGGATTGCTGTTTTCAGGGTATAACCCAAACCTCACTATATGCTGTGCTTTCCTCAACAATAAAAGTGGTAAAACAATAAGTACTTTTAAGTAAAAAGGGTGAAATGATACCTTTTATGAATTTGCTTAGATATATATAGTGCACGTGGCCCACACATCCTGAGAGCTGTCTTCTACATGTGACTTTGTGGCATTTGACATTGTTGTGTTGTACTGTAATGTCTGAATAGAAAGACAAAACATTACCCAGGAATGCAAGGCTTAGTGGTTTGGATCAGATTTGGTATTGTAACATAATCGCTGTTTGTGACTTGCAGCACAAATTACACATTGTACCATAGTAATGTCTAATCATATAACATGTAAAGCTAAATAATTATTGTGCAGTACTGTTAAGAAAGATAAATACACTAAAGTGATTGTTCTTAAGGGATATTGTTCTCAAACTCACAGAATGAACAAATGGCACCTAACTAGCATTCTAGAATGATAATGCTATGTAGCCAATTAATGATGCCTTCTACTCTTTTGTTCATGTATGCACAATTTTCTTTTTTTTTTGTATGCACGATTTTCTGATGTGCATTCACAGCGCATGTGCACTTGCCCTATTTTTTGCTGTTCCAGCACCATGGGTTTAGTAAAAATTGTCATAATCACTGAGTTGGTGGTGGGGGTACTACAATTTGCATTAAGCAGCATTTGTTACAAATTTTGCTTTCATTAATTTAATGCTTATGTTCACTTATACTGACATAAGAACATTATATAGGAGGGTTTGAATCAAGCTCAGTGGCAATGTGTGCATGCTAACTATAGCTGTATAATTGTGATTAAATGTGTACAGGCGTGTCAGTGCTACGAAAGTATAACATAGGCAATGTACTCAGTAGGAGTGTGCATTTATGAATTCAGTATTTAACACGTATTTAGTATAGGAGGGGTCTGTCCCCATACTAGAGGCAGTGAAGGGGGATAATTAATGTGTTCCATCCAAACAATGTAGCATTTGCCTAGTCAGTGCATGTGCTTTACTCTATTGTTTGATGCAGGGATATGAACTTTGGATGTTTGTGTAACAAACAACATTACTTTTCAGTGGAAGAAGTGACAAGGGAGCTTTAGTAAAAAAACACAGTGGCATCTTGGACTTGCAAAGGGAAGGAAATAGAACCATATTTGGATAAGCCCTCTCCCTGTATTTTCTCTTCTATAGAGTGAAGGGAGATGTATGTCTGGCATACAAGGTATCTTCAGACCAAGAGACAAGTTAAAGGGAACAAGTACAGACAACATTACATTAAGAAGTAAATGGCCCAAGAATGCACATCTCAAATGTCCCTGATTTTGCAGAATGATCCTGATTTTTTAAATGATACTTTTGACGTGTCACTCATAACTTTTTCAGGCAAAATAATAATGATTTTTATTTTATTTATTTATTTTACATTTGTTAACCGGGGGTGTCTGACTGAGCCGAAAAGGCCCTTTTTTCATCAGAGGCCTGGGGAGAAAAGCTCCACAAAGAAAAATTACAGATACATTTAGTTAGACATGATCAGTATACACACAAATTACAAAAGACATGTTAAAGACATGTTTTTACAGTGGTATGCAGCACATCAACAGTTACAGTGGAGAGAACAAAAAAAAAATATTAATTTAAAAATAAAAGTAATTAATAGATTTGTGGTGTACAGCTGAAATTTGGAACATAGGTAGAATACATACATAGTACACAGGTACAGTACATACATTGTAGATTAGCCAGTGTTTGTGAGTAAGATTGAAAACTATTATCAAGTACTCTATATTTAGTATGTATACCTTATCCACTTTCACTAGTCTGGGGAGCAATCATGACACTGCCAATTTTGCTTGAAATGTTGCCTGATGAGGTCTTTAAAGGAGGCTTTGGATGATGTGTTTTGAATGCTAGTGGGGACAGAGTTCCATTTTTTAGCCACTGAATTACTATATAGTGCATCTCCAAAGCTATTGTAGCTGTTGGTGACTTCTAGTAGTAGTTTGCTTGATGATCTAAGAGGCCTTTTGGCTGAGTGATGTTGTACTAGGTTTTTGAGGGCAGGACACTTATTTGGGAGGTAATAGATAGAATGACAGAGGCAGAGCTGACTGTAAGTTAGGAGGTTAGGCAGTTCAAGCCAGTGGAACTGTTTCAAAGCAGTACAGTGATGAGTTCTATATGAGCAATTTGTAGCAAAGCGGGCAATTCTGTTATAGCAGGCTTCCATTTTGCTTAGTTCAGTTGAATTTCTGGATTTCTGTGAGTTAATAATATGGTACATTATACTTACATTATTAGTGTTCAAAAATGCATGTTGAAGCAAGAACTATTTCTTTAAGTGCATCACTGTGCTATTTAAAAATGACAGTTATCTAGGGATTTAGCTTTCTCAAAATTTCCTGATAAATTAAGTTGGAAGGTTTGCCAAACAATTACCAATTGGTAAGCAGTATAAATTAAGATTTGAGCAAAGAAAGTTGCTATAGTGCAACAAAAATAAGTTTCCCACTGGCAGTAAGAGAAGGCTAGTACATAGCAACAGTATATGAGGATAGCCTTCTGCTGTGACCCAGCAATCACAGCAGCAAACAGCTCAAATTATCTGTGGCACTTTGATCGCTAGGGAGGCGAAGTGTGAAGGTGGAGGGGAAATGAGTTGAAGGCCTACAACTCAGGCATAAAAGAAGTTAAATTAGAGACTTTGTTAAGAAAAAGCAGTAAAAGGCATTAAGAAAGACGTTTCTCAGAGAATCATCCTCTTTGTCTTTATGTAGTCATTGAATAACAACAAATGTTAATTAAACCCAAGTGAGTGAAAGAAAGCTGGGTATGTCTGATAACACATGTAAAGTCAGTGGAAGTAACAGGAGCTTTGGTGCTAAGGCGCCTGCTTGATGTAATATTTTAAAGCCGAACAAGAGCTAGACTAAAAATTCAAAATTTCACCAACATGTTGGAATCCATGTGGGCAGACTCTGGAATTACATATAATATATATATATATATATATATATATAGAGAGAGAGAGAGAGAGAGGGAGAGAGAGAGAGATAAAAGCATATATAGTCCCAGAGTGATGTTAAGATGTAGTACACATCAAGACACGAAATAAACATGTTTTTTTCAGTCTGTGGGCATGGTTCTCCTTTTATTGAATGTCCAGCATGTGACATGCACAGCCTATTACTGTTGACATCCCTATTTAAAGCTATATACCATTAAATACTACAAGCAGGAAAACCATGGGATGGTATACAGCAGTATGACTTGAACTTAGATGCAATTGAAATAAGTATACTCTACACGAGAGAAGAATAGCTGTAGTGATCCACTCTTGAGTAGTAGAAATTGTAGTTTAATTTTATTTTTGAAAAAAATTGTCAGGACTGTACAGACACTTGTCAGCCTATAAGAAAATATTCTTGCTGTTTCCATTATTGGTAACGCAACAATAATTATAGCTGTAGAAAAAAATGTCAGGTGTCAGCATGTAACTGTGCATGTATTGTTGAGATTCCTATAGACTGCAGACAAGGTACATAATTGTGAAAGCTGAAAATATGCAGTTAAAGAAATAGACATTTATAAATGTGTGAGACAGGATGTTGAAAGACTGTGTACACAGATCAAGGAATATGTGGATAGGAAACATTATACAGGAGGCACAGTGGTGATTCAACAAAAGGTTATTAGATTAAAAATGGATTTAATTCATTTACCATACTTAGCAGAGTTAACGGCCATTAAATATGCTACAAAATGTATTTAAAATTGGGGAAAGAAATGACCAGTCAGTATATAGAAGTAAATCAGTAAAGTATAAATATGTAGTGCGGTTAACTTAGTGTTTGCTCTCTGCTGGTGGACTTAAACTATTTGAAACAGAAACACATAATTAAAGGAAACATAAACAGTGTAATACATAATGTGACACATTCATAAAGGAAGCTGCCATGACAGAGGAAGAAGTTACAGCTCATACAGGAAATACTATGTAATGCTATGCAAGTGACATTAGAAACATTAAAACAATTTTTTCTGGAAGATTAATAGATTATACATTATAGATTATAGATTCATAGATGTAATATTCTATCACAATTAGCGTAAGTAAGTTTTTATGGAATTTTAATACATACGACTGGAGTATTCATAACTTGGGCAAAACTTAAAAAAACTGAGATGAAATGTTTCAACATTTTATAATCAGCAAATGATGTATTTAGGAATTACAAAGACATTGTCTATTATAGCAGGCAGTTATTACTGGCCAGGTAAGTAGGTGGTGAGTGTACTTAGTATTTGGTACCGGGAAAGAATTACAATACTGTGAATCCCGTATGCATTCAGTGCCAATGGACAAAAAGGGATATGAAACAATAAACATCATGTAATTTTTAAAAATGTAATGTAAGCTTGTATCCAGGAGCAGAATTGTAATCCTGTTAATTAGCAAACATTCCTGTTTCTAGGTATGATGAACAGCTGCATGTGACTTACACAATATTTTATAAAATTGGTCAAGGTCATTCACGTTGTTGAATCTAAAGAAAAATTCCAATGACATTTCAAAATGCAGGCACTGCAAGCCTCAGAACGATTAATCTAAATAGGTACACTATATGACCACTCACATGCACGTGTCTGTGTGTGTGTGTGTGTGTGTGTGTGTGTGTGTGTGTGTGTGTGTGTGTGTGTGTGTGTGTGTGTGTGTGTGTGTGCGTGTGTGTGTGTGTGTGTGTGTGTGTGTGTGTGTGTGTGTGTGTGTGTGTGTGTGTGTGTGTGTGTGTGTGTGTGTGTGTGACATGGGATAACAATGGAGAACAAGTAATGAACATGAAAGTGAGAAGTGGGATAAGGTGACACTTGCCATTGATTGCTAAATGTAAATTTGGTATATGGAAGGGCAACACGTATACAGCACAAATTCTGAAGGAGTGTAGTAGGTGCACATGTAAATGTTGGTAAATGTGGTGATGCTGAAAGAATACTGACTACTGAATGCAGTAGGTGTGACCCAGGACCATAGACACTAAATTTGAATGCATGATGTATAATGGGATGAACCTGGACATCAAGGAATAGGTATGAATTTAGAAGGTTGGTGTATGCACCACTGGTATAGACAGAAAACCTGACTAGGGTTCTGGTGTTCCAACTTCAATGGAGGGCTCAATGCTAGATGGTACAGAGAGAGAGGATAGGTTTAGCCCTCCTGGTACTGGCTATGTGCACTTGAATGTACCTCACAGCTGATCCATGGTGGAGGCTTGGGATATGCAGGGGGGGAGGGGTTGTCTATAGGGAGTTGGGACTTTGGCTGAGTAAACACAGATTCAGACTGATTCTCTACAAATGTCCATTGCATGTTCTTCCCTAAGAGACAATGAGTGAGGGTAGCAGTTGGGAACTTAGGAGCAGAAAACACTCCTAAGCATTAAGGTGAAGATACCCCAGGGGACTCACTTTCCTTACTGGCCCAGACATGGATTAATAACAGTCTCTGAGAGACTAGTCAGGTTTGGTAGACCTGGGAAACAAGGAGAGCTCCCTGAAAGCACCTAATAGTCAACTTTGAGGACCCAAAAATACCTGCCCCAAAACATTTAGGGGATTGATTGTCCGCACCCAGCTTTTGCAATACTTAATGTTATCTGCTGCTTCATTGCAGAATTTCATCTCAAATGCTGATTTTACAGTCACTGCAGAGCCCCTCTATTGTCCATTTCAAAATCACATTTGGGATTAGAAATGTGCAAAGACCTGCACTAGTTTATACAATGATCTTCAATACATGCCATTTTGTAAATATGGTATTAAGCATAAAACTTTTACTACAGTGATGAGAAAATATTTATCAGATTAAACATAAACTAATAAGTCTATTAGTTTAGGACAAAGGATTCAAAATGTTCTTGTTATGGGTCTACATCAAGAAATCTGATCTATTTTTATACTGTTTTTTTTTTCTCAAAAGATGATTTCATAGTCACTTCATATTTTACCATGTATTCAGTCTGAACTCACATTTTATAAAGGAAATTTGTATGGTCAATATAGTTATTATTGAATTTACAGGCTACAGAATATAACAAGCATTTGATAAGTCATGTCCAAAAATGCTGATGTACAGTATTTTTAAGTTATGAATCACTGTTCACTAGATTGAATTCAGACTCATAACACTGGCAATTAATAATATTTTTAGATAATTTCTTTAGACTGCTTATCACGGGAGTCTATAGGTATGATTCACAATGGTAGACTGCAGTGCACAGAGCTGGTATAACAAAGAAAGACCAACATACCATAGCTGTAATACACACAGTATTTATTTTTAAAGTACAGCAGCTCTATACATACTTAATTGAATGCGTACATGTGCATTCAAGTAAGTATGCATTCAAGTCAGTATGTGCAGAGCTGCTGTACATACTTACTTGAATGCATACATCTGCACACACATATGCACATGCACAAACACATGCAAACACACACACACACACGCACACACACACACACACACACACACACACACACACACGCACGCACACACACACAAGTATCTATGCACACATATGCATACATGTGCACATACATGCACACAGTGCAGAAACAGACATACACACACACACACACACACACACACACACACACACACACACACACACACACATATATACAAGTATGTACTAAGCAGTCATGCGTGTATATGCATACACGTGCACATACACAAGCACACACAGACAAATACGCAAGTATTCATGCATGTATATGCATACATGCTTGCTCACACATACACACACACACACACACACACACACACACACACACACACACACACACACACACACACTGGCGCTGTACACAGCATGAATTAAAACAATGAGAATATGTTGGGGTATCAAGGCTTCCAGCAACTACTCTACTTCTGCCCACATAAGATATCTGAGTTTTCAAGTTGTCCTAACAAACAGTATTGTCTGACAGCTGTGCACATGGACAATAAAATATCCAGGGTCTTGGAACTCTTGCTACTGACAACTTATAAACTCTGTCATAGAAACTTTCAATAAATGTCATCAATTGGCCAGTATACATGTTGCATAGCACTGGTATTGCTGAATGTTCAAAAGCTAAAGTCAGAGATGTTCTCTGATATATCACGTACTGCAAAGCTCACTCCAATGGGCTACAGTTTTAGCATGTGAAGAGTGGCCCACATTGCACAACAACATTAATCCATATAGGACATGAAATATGGTGACATCCAGCCTGACATGCTATGCCATCTTGGCAGTGCACAAATAATAGGGTGCTGTTACACTGCTTCATTATGCCCTATTAACATGCACAGTGTAATATCCTATGATCAGTACTTCATATATTTTGTGAAGAATGCACTAGGTGATTGCAGCTGTTCACTCAACTTACTTTGCGGGTTAGGTGTATGCCAATACTATGTACTGAATAAGGTTTCTGCAAATCTCAGTATGCCGTTCAGAAAAATATTCATGAATTCCCTTACTCGTCAGAAAGTCTGAAAGATTATAATGCAAGTCAGTCCCAAAAAGAGATTTCCTATTGTATGGCCACAGTGATGTCTACCAAGAAAATTGTATAATGAACGTGGCCAGCTTGTCAGGTAAGGATCCACAGATTCAGAGTTTCAATGCAAATTGAGACGACAGAAAGATTATCCTAAAAATGCAATATGTATTTGAAACATTGCCTTAACTCTATTAAAGGTAAACCACACAGATGAAAATATAAACATGCAAAAATGCAAGGTTTTGGGAGCTGTGGCACAGTACTTACCCTTGCTGTCTTACAAAGTTTGCCTGTTTGCTTTCGTTCTCTTCTGGGGTGGCTTGTTTGCAGGTTATACATCTTCCCTGTATCTGCATGGGTGGGTAGCTTGTTTGCAGGTTATATATCTTCCCTGTACCTGCATGGGCTTTTATGTGTGTGTGTGTGTGTGTGTGTGTGTGTGTGTGTGTGTGTGTGTGTGTGTGTGTGTGTGTGTGTGTACCTGCTCGTTTGTGTATATGTGAGCGTTTGCAAGTATGTATGTCTGTCTTGTTATGGGCTAGTGACTTTGTAAGGATTTGTTTCCTTGCTTTGTGAAACTCTAGTTCCCTGCAGTCTTAAATGCATAAAAAAGTAATGAGAGAATGAATAAACAATACACAACAATGGAGGAAAATAAAAATGAGAATTGAGAGTAATATATTTCAGAAACATTTTTCTTTGGAAATTATAAATAACAGAAACATAATATGTTTGAAATTGACATTTAACCACCTAATAGTATTATCATATTAATATATTTAAACTGTGGTGGAAACTCTTCCCAAACATCTGTGCTGCAGTTTTATGAATGTGTTCAAAATTGTTGCATAATTAATATCAGTTATGCATCAAAGTTCCTTTGTTATTTTTTTATGCTTGAATTTTATTGAAGGCTTTACTGGAAGTAAATCAGATGCCAATATTCTTCATTTAGCTAACCATCTGGTATTGTTTTGCATGTACTGGTCATGATGTCCATGGCCTAGGACTGGAACCCAGAGGTTCAACCACTTTAAAGAGAGCAATGTGAAAAGAATATTTAAAGTGCAGGGTACCCAGTATTTCTTTACTACAGGAGTGTCACAAGGCAAATCACACTAACTGTAATAAAAAAATAATTATATGATACATGTCTTAGGGCTAATCATGGTAACCTATGGCTGCATTTAATGTGCAGACATTGGTAATACAGTGGCACAAAATGAAAATCAATGGGAATCAATGTGTTAACGGAGTTCAGGTCCTGTGTATTCCAGTTTACCTCAGCACCATCTCTTGATCTGAGAGAGAACAGTGAGCACTTACATTTATATTATCTTGTAGTGCAGACCAGGATTTCATGGAGATTGTAAGAAGTCTATAGAAGAAACATGAAATGGACTCCTAAAATAGTGGGAGGGGGGAGAGACAAGGCAAAACTAATGAAAAAGTCTTTTAAGTGATGTATTAGTGGGCATTCTGATCCATGTGATACAATTCTTGAGGGATATATCCTACCGAATCCATGAGAAACACCAAGCAAGTATTGCAGTAAGGGTGGGAGGATGGCATCACGGTTAAGGTGTTTACCTTGAAGACACAATGTGCAGCGTTTGATTCTCACATGGGGTAATTGGCTAGGCTTAAAATGCCCCACAAGGGCAGTTAGCCTGGCACGAACCTATGATAGTGAACAGTATACATGCAACTATCATAACAGATAACAGTCCAGATATAATAAAAAAATACTCAATGACCTTCTAACACGAGACACATTTTACTGCACATAAAACATTAGTCTTATTAAGACCCACATAACCAAAATTCATCTTTTCTAAAAATATATGAAGCATGTGTGTCTGCCTTTTGTTGAGTAAAGCAAAAGCAAAGATTGACTGGAACACTATAAGTAAATAAAGTACAAGGGTTCTCTTCACAGTGGGTAATATGTAGCTTAACTGTAAGAAAATGATATAGACCATTATATAATAAAACCACGAGTGATATAAATGGTAGGGGAAGATTTAGAAACACATTAGAGTGCAGTGCTTGTGAGACGTGTTCAGCTGACTGCTGATTAGCAGCTCTAGTTTTGGGAAATGCACAAGCACTGTACTTAAGAGTGTTTTCCAGACTGCTGCTCCTTATAGTATAGGGAATACCTGCAATCTTGGAAGATATATATATATATATATATATATATATATATATATATATATATATATAAATATGTATATCACATTGTCGAAAATGTATAAGTTTGAACAATAACAACCAAATAAAAACAAACTGGTACAAAAAAAACGCTAAAAGCTGAAAACTCTACGAGAACACTGGATTTATTTAAACGCTACAGTTTGAACAATGTAATATCGAACCCAAAAGTACGAAACCGTACAATAATGAACACACAGAAAATCACTGTTCTCTAACAAAAAAACCCCCATAATCCTTAAACTAAAGCTAAAGTAGGGGGATTCGCAACCCACACCCCCCAACATGGGGGGCTGTACCCCCCACACAACCACTACTAAAATATATGAACTCCAAGATCGCACCACAGTGGAGGAAACAGCAAAGCCCTGAAAATGGCCTACCAGGGAAAAAAATTGATGTGCTGTGGCTTTGCTATTTTTGTGTTTCGGACTCTTGGGTTCGATATTACATCGTTCGAACTTATACAAGTTCAACGATGTGATATAGACCCTATATATATATATATATATATATATATATATATATATATATATAGGTCCACTTTGTATTGTTGAGATTTCACAGTCTCGCAGCTTGAATACTGACACTCAGAACTTCAAGATTGCGGAATCTTGAAATGAAAAAAAAAAAAACCTAAAACTGCAAAACATAGAAATCAAGTTTTGTAGGGGAGTTTGCCCCCCTGCACCCCCCGCATGGGGACCCCCACACCCCCTGCAACTTAAATATACCAACTCTGAGATTGCACTATAGTGAAGAGAATGGTAAAGTTCTCTTTCTGCACTGTATGGCAATCTCCATTGGCAGTTTTCGAGATTCCACAATTTCGAAGTTCTGAGCATCAGTATTCAGAGCTTTGAGATTGTGAAATCTCAACACACACACACACACACACACACACACACACACACACACACACACACACACACATTCTGTTTCTAGGACAGCAGTTTTGGTCTTTGGGCTTTCAGTAAGCAACCACTGAAAACACTTGCCAGCACTTGAATGCTAGAGATTGGTAAATAATTACATACACTACCGTAGTATCTGCTTTTCGTAGTGGAATGTCTCTGGTAATCTTCTAGCAGGTAGGAACTATACCAGAATATAATGAAACAATATAGTTATGGGCATGCTGTTGGGAAAAATAAAAGGCAGAAAACTTTCAAAAACCTACATGAAGTACATCAAGTAACATAAGACCGTGATTTGTAAAGTATGGCCCTAGAGCCATAACCTGTCTGGCAGAGATTTTCCTGGCAAAGAAGTCAGGATGGAGACACAGCTTGATTGTTCTGGTCATGTGTTCTGGATAGAGTTGAGGGGAAAGTGGTACAAGTACATATACAGATTTAGCCTTCAAGATGTCTGCTAACAATCTACCTTTGTAATGAGGGGGATGAAGGGCCTTTAGAAACTGACTATGTGATCCATTATATTTTTTGCATATCTTATAGATATTCAAGGGGACTTTCTTAATCCTAAAGTTGCTATTTTTTGTATACAGATTCTAGACATAAAATAAAGTTGATAATGATGTCTAGGTGTAGATTTTTTTGAAGGCTCCTAGCTTGCCTAATAATGAGAAGCTACATTTAAAACCATTAATTCTACATGCTGTTAGTGGAAAATATAAGTCTTAATATTTTTGTTTGTATAAATGAAAATTTAAAGAACTTGGTTTACATCATCAGAAGAGAAAATATTGCCTCAGACAATCTGGCTGAACTTAGAAAAGTGGGCTTTAAGGAGCAACTATGGGAAGAGTTCAAAACAGAACTACATTTTATTTTCTAAATAGTCAATGGGAAAGGATACATAATGATCACTTTTGTCTGCTAAAGAATCAGTTCATAAAAACATGCTAGGATACATATCAGAAAATTCTATTACCATTTACAAATTTCATATTCAAGCTGGCTACAAACTATAGTTACTCCAGAAAACCACATTTAGGTACCAAGTATCTTGGTAAAAAATAGGTATCTTCATCACAAATGGACTTTCTGTCACTTGTAGGTAATCTTACTTTGTTAGTACAGCAGTTAACTTGTTTTGTTGCTGTTCATGTTATATCTTCCCAACCACTTTAGGAGACTGCGGAACCATTAGTGGAACAAGAAATGCCAACATGCACTGTGGCGAGCACAGCTGTGCATGATTTACCTTCTTCTTCTTCTTTCAGCTTTTTCGGGTTAGGGGTCACCACAGTGAATCACCTGTCCGCTCATGATTGGCAGTGGAGTTTTTTACGGTGGCAAATTGCCAACCCAATGCCCAACCTTCCACAGAAGGCACACACATGCACGCACTCACACCTAGGGCCAATTTAGAGTGTCCAATCCACCTACAGCATGTCTTTGGGATGTGGGAGGTAACTGGAGCACCCGGAGGAAACCCACGCGATCACAGGGAGGACATGCAGACACCACACAGAAGGCACCTCAGCCTAGGATCGAACTGGAGAACCTCTTGCTGTGAGGTGACAATGCTAACTGCTGCACCACCATGGCCGCCCAGCTGTGCATGGTTTACCTGATGTTGACAAATGGCTTGATGGTAGTTTTAGCTGGGAATGTAATGTTACTAGTGGGTGCAGTGCCTCCTTACAAAACAAATTGAGAACCTGGATAAAAAAACTCCTAATTACAAATCATTACAACTTGAAACTTACATTTTTTTTAAAAAGAGCATCAACAACATGTTCCCAAGGGACTCCATTTACAGAAATTCTTTCATGGGATGGAGACTGGTTTCACTCTTCATGTGGAGCTCATTGAGTTTTTTGATCAACAAGGACTTGAATTTATGGGAATACATACCACCGACAATGACCTTAAGGTGGTTACATTCTGCAATGACATCATCCAGCTTATGATCAGCATCACTCAGGATTTGCTTTTTTCTCAATATGCTTCTACATATCTGGACATTTTAGTAAATTAGATCATAAACTAGAAGTCATCAAGTCATGGGAGGACAAGAAGATTGCAAGGGACAAAGATGACTACAACAACTGTGAGTAACTGCTGCATTAATAAAGAGCAAAATGTCTCGCCAAGGTGAAATGGACTTCAGTGATGTAAACCAGGCGGAGGAGACTGACAATTACTTGAATACAGCTGGGGATGACATTATCCTTTTAAATCAACCAATCCTTTGTAGGTCAGAGAGACTGGTGAGCATGTGAGCATGAAAAATGAACACCAGGCAGCACATTTAAACTGGGAGGCGAAATATCAGAGACATCAAAAGCCCAAGGAGACACCCCCATGCAGAAATGCTTACAATCTATGGGGGAAGAGGTCAGGCTCAGAAACACTGGCTGGCTTACTTTTAACAGCTACAGTTTCAGTGACTGAAAAACATGGTTTTAAAATTCTTAATTATAGTGATGAGATAATAAATCATATTCTCTATAATGCTTTGCATCTTATGTTTTCAGTGCATCTCAGTTACCTCATTATTGCAATGTTTGCACAGTTCTCAATGCAACAGTCTTGCCACATTGTTATGCATTTCAGTATACAGACCCTTTGCCATGACTGTATCCAGGGTTGCCAGATGTCCTTATTTGAGTGGGACTGTCCTGGGATCAGCAGCCCGATCCCGAGTCCCACACTCCCAGTTAAATTCCTGGCAAAACAGCCTCCACTTTGTTTTTTTTTTTTTTTTTGATTGGCCCATATGCCAGTATACGAGCCAATCAAAAAATCGCAAAACAGAGCTACTTCTGTTTAATGCAAACTGCCTGATGTTCCTCATTGAATAGAAGAGGGTCCACTGTGTGATTTTTTTGATTGGCTTGTATACGGGCCAATCAAAAATCGCCAAACACGGAGCTACTTCTGTTTAATGCAGAACTGCAAAGTGTTTTTTGTTTGGGTTTTTTTTGTTGGGTCTTCACTTAGCATGAAGGACCTTTTTTGTTTTTGTCCCTACCTGTCTTGTCAGAAATCTGGCATCCCTGACTGTATCACACCCAACAACAAGATATGTGACTGTTTTCAGTTCTGTTTTATAGAACCCACATTTGTCTGTTTCTTCTACATGGAGACTAATGTGTATACAGACTGATATCCTAGGCTGCCATCATTAGCCATTCATCTTTTGGTTTCAATTCCCCTCTCATTAACCATACCTACATCAAATCCTGATCAATGTAAGGTTGTTCCAGGAGATCTCTGTATTTGCTACAATATTTATGTTTTTTCCATATTTCTTTCCTTCTCATTTTAGCCTTCTGCTTATATTCTTTCTTTAGTTTTTCTGACATATTCATTTGCTGCCTGATTTTTGTCTACTTCTGGTTTGATTTTCATTCTGCATCCAATGATCACAGATATGCTTCTTCTAAACTAAGCAGGGAAGTCATCTTACACTTGTTTTCCTCATGTTTTAAAACTTTTATGAAGTTTGGATTTGGTGAGGTTAGCAGATACATATGCATTCCACAGCTGCAGGTCTATACATGTCATGAATTTCAAGGAGGCCCGTACCTCCTTCAGAACAAAGAATATATAATCTCGATATACACTGCTTTTTATCGATCATTTGATAAATGAGGTTTGGCAACAAACCAATTTGTCTAGGGACATCTTCAGGTGGGGATTAGGTAAGAAATAATAATGGGATAACCAAGGTAGAGGAAGAAAGCTAGTCAGGGAGATGAAAGCATTAAATGGTAAAGTAGGATGATTGGGAGGAAATTAGGTAAGTGTAGGGAGTGGCATAATGGGTTTTATGTGATGGTAACTGGGTAAGGAATCACATTTTGGTGTGAACTTGCTCTTTTAGTTTTGCTTTCTTCTTTGCATAAATAGTGTACCATATCAGATATATTTTTCTTTCCCATATCTATATTTCTTCTTCAGATGCCTCCTAGTCTACCTGTTTCTCTTTAATTTGGGGACTCATTGTTTCACCATACTGTGACATCACCTGTGATGGACTTTCAGAACAAAATCCTTCACTTCACAGGTAGTTCATAACTTCATTTTCTGTTTAAATTCTTCATTACTAATGCCCTGTTCTACATTCCCTGATTGTTTTCTTATTTTAGTTTTTATTGGGAAGTTTTCCATATTTATGTGCGCTTGCCTATATTTATCTTCAAATATCTTTGAAGCTGTTTTTTTATTGATTAGTTTATCTTTCTTCTTTGCATAAATATTACACCATGTCAGATCTCTTTTTCTTTTCCATATCTATGTTTCTTTCTTATACTTCTCAAAATCCTCTGGATTTTGTTATATTTTCGCACTCCTCTATCACTTTTTTTCCAGGCAGTTCAAAGTTTTTTTTATCTATGTAATATTTCACATGGTTCCGTTGTACTAATGAATGCAATGTTGCATTTCAAGCCTTTGACAGTTTTTCTTGTGCAAGTATATTGCTTTCTTCTAATTTCTCTCTTAATCTTTCGGAATATTTTCTGTCTGGGCTTCTTTCATAATAGTAACAACACTTAATTTCTTCCTTATCCTTAATAGTCCATGTTATCATCTTTCTGGACTGTCAGTTTTTGGGGTTTATATGGACAACTACCTCTTTCTACAATGGGGGGGGGGCATCCTCACCCTGGCCTAATTCCAGTGAAGGAATGTTTCTGTGTCTTGAAAATTCTGTCATTTTTTTCTAGTCCTGGCACCTTGACTGGACACCTTTTTTTATTCTGGGAATTGTCCAACCATATGTCCTTTTTATTTTTTTAACCTACCTCTCTCCCTGTGATACATGCATTCTATATAATAGTGTTGTCTTGGTGAGATTTTGTGAAAACAGTGTCCATCATGTGAAAGTACTCATCAAGAGTTGAGGATGAATTCAGTCCTAGCAATACCACTCTCCTTTTCTTGCAGATTTCATCATGTCTCCATTCAGGCCCTCGTCATCTCATCATTTGGACCATCATCATCTCTCTGTTTGCACCCTCTCAATACCTCTCCATTCAGACCCTTTTTTTTCCTATTTGAAGTTGGCAGTTTAGGATGAGTGAATATGAGGGACATTACCAATGACTTGAGATATAGATAAAATAGATACAGATAAAAAAATGTGTGAACAAAATAATATGAATGCTACTTTTATTAGTTGATGAGGCTCATAAGGAAATTTAAATGATAATTTATTATCAAGATAACTAACATTTTTTGAATTTATAGATTTGACAGCACCTGCAAAATTCAGAAATGTACAACTGACCCTTTCAAGTCTGTCATAGCTTAGTAATAGGCTATCTGCCCTTGTGGTCCATTTTAAGCCTAGCTAATTACCCTATGTGAGAATCAAACCCTGCACCTTGTGTTTGTAATGTAAACATCTTAACCACTATGCCAAACTCCCACCCAAAAGGAGTAGTCCTAACCCAAGGTGAGAATCAAAACTGTACCTTTTGCCTATGAGGCAAAGACTTTAACCATTATGCCAAAACTTGCATGGCTTGTCTGGTTGTGAATGCTGACAATGATAATAATAATTAATGGTAATAGAAGTAGGCAAAATCAAAGTGTATTATCAAACTGCTATATCTGATGCTTGAGAATACTAGTAATGGTTCCCCCCTACTGGTACACTGGATCATACATGCATGCGCAGAGTAGAGGGCCCTTGCATTACCAGCAGGGGTAAGGTTACACTACAAAAATGAATAAAAATGTTTTCATTGTTCAGATGCCTGTGAGTGCTCACACACATCTGCTATCTCTCTCTCTCTCTCTCTCTCTCTCTCTATATATATATATATATATATATATATATATATATGTGTGTGTGTGTGTGTGTATGTATATATATATATATATATATATATATATATATATATGTGTGTGTGTGTGTGTGTGTGTGTGTGTGTGCATACTTACATATATAAAGGCACTGGCTGCTCACAGGAACATGTGACAAAGTAGAGATGTGTAAGTTAAACTTATAATAAGATGTTCAAATGATCTTTCTGTGGTAGCCTTATCTGTATGGGTTATATCTTGACAAGGATATAACAGCCGTCCTGCTTCCAAATCTTCAGTGCACCATCCACACTGCTAAACTGCCAAGTAGATTAAGTTGAATGGATTAAAAGATAACTTTGGATGCAAAGCTGTTTAGAGCTTTCCTGCAATCAGAGAGAGGGAGACTGAGCTTTGAAAGGACAATGCTAGTTACAATAAAAAATTAAATATCAACACCCTGGCATAAATACTTAAAAAGGGTGATGGAGCAAGGGAAAGCCTACTGCAGCACTGATCATTCAAACATCTACTGTTATGGTAAGTTCAACTTACACAACTGTACTATGTTCATCATATTGATCACTGCTGCAGTAGCCTGGGTATCCTGGATAGATCACCTTAGCTAGATGGAAGGAGAAGGATCCTGGAGCCCCTAGAGAATGGTCCTAGCAAAGAATGCTTAAGACCTATAGAAGGAATCCAGCTTATACTGCTTTGTAAAAGTATGTACAGAAGACCAAGTAGCAGTTTCTAGAATACTTCTGGAATCTAACCCTTTCCAAAAAGCCATAGATGAATCCAAGGCCCTGGTAAAATGGGTCTTGACCTGCCTGGAATAGCTTTATTGTGGTAATTGTGATGATGTGAGGTAGTACCAGCTATGCCAGGAGGAGTAGGGAAGTGGATGTGTAACATATGCCAGCATAGCTAGCTGGAGTTTTGTAAAGGATTATATGTCATATGTATTTCAAGCATATTGTACAGATGTTTGTGTTGAAACATGTATTTGTAAAGCTGCTTGTGTTAAAATGCACCAACAGTAGGTCCTGATGAACAAAAAAGAACTACACCTGTATGTCAGACTGTACTGTAACTGTTGAAATTAATATATTGTAACAGATGATACTGGAAGAGAAGATGTTAATCTCAGTCCAGCTAACTTTGAAAAATAGTCTGAAATAAAATTACCCAGTTTAGGCAATAAAGATTTTATCTTACACTTGTGACTGAAACCAGAGATGAAATGTCTGTGAGAAGCCTGACTTAGTAGCTCTGAAGGAAGAGTGGAAGGCTTACAATTGTTTTACAGCTTCAAGATGCTATAACACATCTTAGCAAAGCTCTATATGCGTGTATTATGAATCATATGTGCTAGATTCTGGTTCAGTTTCTAGTAAAGGGGGTAGTGTGGGAACCAAAGTCAGATGACAAGATTCTATAGGCAGGACTGAAATAATTTCAGATATTATTGAGAGATGTCACTTATCTCTCAGCAGCCTGTTTATGAAACCTGACAAAGAAGGACTACTCACCCACGTCATCTTGCCTTGCTCTAGTAAGTGAACTAGGGGACAATAATTATTTAGATCAGTCAGGAAAATATAATGAGATTAGTTAAGTATTGTTTTTGTTTATCTGTGTGAACCTTTCCATCTGTGTTATTTTTAATATTGCCTATGATTGAAACTCTGGTGTTTATTGTAAATAGATATTTAGTATTTTCATGTACTTTTATTATTTATTATTAAATATATTTAAACTTTTCATTGTGGCTGGTCTTTTAGAGAATATTTTAATCTTTGAGAGCACTTATATTTATTTGGTGACATGGCCACTCCTGAAAGCTTTGCTGTTTGGTCAACATTACCATTAGTATTAGTATTAGTATTAATTTCACTCAGTATAATTGGGTACCCTGGCAAGAGTTTTAGAGAAGCTGGCTTTGTGGGTGTTCTGGTGGCAGTGTATCTACCTTATAGCCTAGGCAAGGGTGGTAGAGCTAGTAAAGCTGTGCCAGCCTTTCCCACTCGTGTGTGTGTGTGTGTGTGTGTGTGTGTGTGTGTGTGTGTGTGTGTGTGTGAAAGCCAAAGCTCAAAGAGAGTGTATGTGTAAGCTATATTGAGCAGGGACACTGACAGCACTGATTTCACAGAGAGGGTGGTGGAGAACTTTGCTTGCAACACCCAGCTAAGGACTTAACTCCATAGTGTTGTCAGTGACAACTCTTATTTGGGACCTGGAGAGAGAGAGGGAAACACAGCCCTAGGATGGGAATGTGTTCCTTGTGTGCTCTTAAGAGAAATTGTGCTTGGTGCAGATTGCTGCATCTGGGAATACATTGTTTATCTATTTTTGTTCCAAGTGAACGTCCTTCACTGGTTTCAGTGGTGAGGATTGAGGTTCCTTGATTACTGGCCCAGAGGAGGGACATCACAGTAAGTATAACAAAAGGTAATAGCCTTAGATAAACATTTGGAAATAATCTGTTTTGACACAGGTTGATGCTTCTTACCTTCACAAGAAATGAACAATTGATCCGAAGATTTGAAATATTTAGTTTTGTCAAGGTAGTAACTTAGTAATCTGTGGACATCCAATGTATGGAGTATCTTTTCTCACTCATTTTCAGGTTCAGGAAAGTAAATGGGGAGATGGATAGTTTGGCTTAATGTAAACTCAGATACCACTTTAGCCTGGTAAACAACTATGAACCAATGACCCTAGACATAAAAGAGGGATTATTTCTGAAAGAACCCCTGTCTGTATGGAAAATTACATACAGTGTACACACTAAAAGCTTGCAACTCAGATATCTTTCTTGCAGAGGTCAAAGCAATTAGTAAAATTGTTTTCCATGTTAAGAACCTCAAGTCAGCAAAATTAGCTGGTTCAAATGGAGCAAGTGTTAGCTTCTCTAACACAAAATTAAGATTCCAAGGAGGGGGCCACTGGTTTTCTAGGAAGTCTCCTATGCAAAACCCCTTCTGACATGAGACTGCACTGAAAGAGGAGGATCCATTGGCAGATGTGCTGAAATGGCTGATAAATGAACCTTGACGGGGGATAAGAGAGGCCATAGTATAATAAGTTACACAAATAATGTAAAACCAGAAAACAGCTAGCCCTGAATGAGTTATATTGTTGGCACCAACTATAAAACTTTTTTCCATTTGCTAATATGTAATTTTCTGTAGCAGATTTTCTTTCCTCTATTTTTACATGATGCACATCCTCAGTAAACAGGTGGCGAAAAGGAATTAAGACTCTATCATCCAGGCAGTCAATTGAAGATGAATGATGTTGGGGTATATCAAACATCCCTGTTCTTGCATGAGTAGATACAGTTTGTGATGAAGCTTGTGATAATTGCCCTTGGTCATTTCCAAAAGAAGGGAGAACCATGGTTGCCTGGGCCAGAAGGGAGTCACAACAATGATCTAGGGGGATTCCTTCTAAATCTTTAGAAGTACCATGGTTATTAGTGGACTGGGTAGAAAAGCATACCAAAGCATTCCTATCCAAGGAAAAGAAAAGGCATCTGTCTTTCAGGCCTTCTTATATGGAGTCCTTGAACCATTGCCCTCAACCTGTTAACAGAAGAAATCTGGACAATGCCTATAATAATGGGAGGGGGGATGGACAACAGCCCAAAAATAGGGACAGATTTTACATACATTTGTGTTAGCATGTATTTTCTGAAGAATATAAAGTCTGAAACTCAAATGTATGACATTATTTAATGACTTCAACCCTCACTGATTTGCCATAAAGCCACAAATTTTATGAGGAACAGACCAAAAACATGAGACAAAAATGGACATTCTGTGAACATCTGGACAGTTGAGAGGTATGCCTTGAAAATAATCTTGACAGTTTAATGTTCAGAGATGAGCAAGGAGGACTGACTGCTTGAGGAACTCCCCACAGATGGATCAAATTTTGGAAAACCCCCAGATCTAGTTTCCATTTGTGAGGGTCTTCCCTTGTTCTGCTTAGCTTGTCTGCCACACAGTTTTGCTCTGACAGAATTTAGAATGTCTGTAGCATGAAATCGTGCTGTGAAGTGATATCCCAAGCTAAAATTGATAGTCTGCAAAAGGGGTATGACCTGGTTCCCTCATCCTTGTCGATATACCATGACTAGGTTGCTCTCTGTACCTACTTGAAGAAGTTCTGGGGACCAAAGATGGTTCAGTGAGTTGAGTGCCTTGATCTGGGCAAGCATCTCCTTGATATTTATGTGCTTGCATATGTCCTTGGTGTTACATACCCCCTCTACTTTTATCCCCTCCTGAAACTGCTCTCCAAACATAGTCCGAACGGTATGTGATGAATGACTGCTTTGGAGCAGGGAGGAAGAAGGGAAGACCTATTGTAAGTTTTCCCCAAATGTTTTTATAAATATAGCAACAAATAAGCTTTTGAATACAAAAAAAAAAACTTTATTAAGGTAGATTAGGGAGATTGGGTGGTTGAAGGGGCAGGAGGTTTGAATTCTTTGTACTTCAAAAAAAACAAGTAATCTCCGTGGTATCCCCGAAGTCTGAAACAACCCACTAAACAAATATAGTGGGTCCAAAAACAAAACAGTATAAGAAACTTCTCTATGTGGAGGATTTTCAATCCATATACATCTAGTTAATCAGCTCAGATAATGGTAGTAGAAGTAGCGAACTTAAACTCATCCTAAGTCAAAAAATAAATATATATATATATATATATATATATATATATATATATATATATATAAAATTTGAAATATTGTACAGAATTACTAAGTATTCAAAAGTAATCCAAGCAGGGTAGGTAGTCAGTTTCCAGTCAAAAATCCTTTATTAAGTACAAAGACAAAAGATCCAAGTAAAACTGTTTCACTGCATTTATGTACTGTTTTATACTGTTTCAATTGTATTTTTCATTGCTAGATACTGTTTCATTACTTTAATTGCATTTTTACTAAATTACTTAACTGTAAACTGATTTTTCATACTGAGAGTTTTATTTTCTGTTTGTGAGTGCTCTGTGCTTTTCTGTACATTTTTGTGAGGTTTCTGTGTTCTAGTCAGGTAACATATAACTGATTTGTTTGCAGTTAAAAGCATTCTCTAGAGTCTCCTTGTTCCTTTATCTGTTTAAAACGTTCATTTAGTGGCTACAGCTAGTAGCTGTAATAGTGTGCATTACTGTAATTGCATTTTTACTGAATTACTAAACTGTAAACTGCTTTTTCATACTAAGACTTGTATTTTCTGTTTGTGAGTGCTCTTTCTGTGCTTTTCTGTGCATTTATTGTAAGGTTTCTGTGCTCTACTCGGGTAGCATAATCTAGATAGAGGTCTGCTGTTGTCCAGGCATGGTAGTTTTGTTTGTTGAGTTTCCTGTGTTTCTGACAGTCATCTTCTGCTGATAATGTCTTGTCTTCTTTGTTATTGAGAGTAACAGGGTTTCCTGACCTTCTCTAGCACAAGTGATTAGTGTAAGGGCAGGGGCTAATAGGACTGGGTAGTAATTCAAGTTTCTAGATTCTTCCATCCTTTCTGGTATATAAACCCTGTGTCTGCAAGGGATTGTGCTTGTATTTACCAGGTTGTGGAATGGTGATTCATCACTGGGACAAAGCAGAAATTCCTTAAGATTCCAAGAGCAGAATAAGTTATTTCTTACATTTATTTCATTGAATTGCACCTTTTTAACGTTATAATTGTGCTATACAGCTAATCTGCTACATTTCCCATTGATATAAAGCTTTTTTTTACTGTTTCACTGTGTTTATGTACTGTGTTATATTGTTTCAACTGCATTTTTCATTGCTAGATATTGTTTCATTACTCTAATTGCATTTTTACTGAATTACTTAACTGTAAACTGCTTTTTCATACTGAAAGTTGTATTTTCAGTTTGTGAGTGCTCTATCTATGCTTTTCTGTACATTTTTTGAGAGATTACTGTGTTCAAGTCAGGTATCATATAACTGATTTGTTTGAACTTAAAAGCATTCTCTAGAGTCTCCTTGCTCCTTTATCTGTTTAAAACTTCCATTTACTGGCTACAGCTAGTAGCTGTAATACTTGGTGGCTTTGCAGTTGATCGCCCATACTGTAAATTTAGAGCACAAGCAAAGATAACAAGTTATGCTAAAGACCTGTTGTACCAAACCAGATAAATGCAAAAAATAAAGTACAGGTCACCGCTGAATTATTCTTTGTAGAATCTCCTTTATTAAAAGTAAGTGCTTTCGGAATAATCCTTCATCAGACATAATTCAAAGTAACAAAAACAACCATATTTAAAACACAGATCATCCAATCACTTACTCCTAAAAGCCCGCCTTTTTTGTAAAGCAGGTTTAATTGGTAAAACATCATTAAGACCAGGTGGTCTATGTGCTCTTAAATCTACTATCCACTTGGATTCAGCTAATGCTGTTCTATGCTGAATGCCCCCCCCCTCTCATTAGTGGCAATATTTACAATGCATCTAAACTTAAAAGTGTGTGTGGGATTAATCTCTATATGTCTGGATAAAGCATTGCTCACTTGACATGTTCTAATATTACTAATATGCTGTAAAATCCGAACCTTCAGCATGTTATTTGTCATACCTACATAAAAACTTTCACATTGTTCACAATTGGCCATATATACTAAGTGTTTTGTCCTGCAAGTAGCCCTCCCTTTAAATATAAAAGTTTGTGTCTTATCAGGATGTTTATATTCAATGTCGCTATTAATATATTGACAAGCCTTGCAGTTGCCACAGGGATATGTGCCTGCTCTAATATCTATTGTAGGTCTCCTATTCAAATATGTCTCCTTACATAACAGGTCCTTGAGATTGTTGTTTCTCCTATAATTAAACATGGGACGTTCTGCCACTACGTCCTTAAGACTAATATCACTTCTTAGGATATTCCAATTGTTCTGAACTATATTACATATGTCTTTAATATTACTACCATACGTAAAAAGTATTTTAGGTTGTTCCTTCCTGCTACTACATAATCCTGTATCTATTTGTCTGCCAATAACAGGGCCTTGCATCCATGGCCTATTCTTGGTCTTCCTATGTAATACATTGTTACTAACCACCTTACTAACCATGTTCCTCTCCTAAAATACTTTTTACGTATGGTAGTAATATTAAAGACATATGTAATATAGTTCAGAACAATTGGAATATCCTAAGAAGTGATATTAGTCTTAAGGACGTAGTGGCAGAACGTCCCATGTTTAATTATAAGAGAAACAACAATCTCAAGGACCTGTTATGTAAGGAGACATATTTGAATAGGAGACCTACAATAGATATTAGAGCAGGCACATATCCCTGTGGCAACTGCAAGGCTTGTCAATATATTAATAGCAACATTGAATATAAACATCCTGATAAGACACAAACTTTTAAATTTAAAGGGAGGGCTACTTGCAGGACAAAACACTTAGTATATATGGCCAATTGTGAACAATGTGAAAGTTTTTATGTAGGTATGACAAATAACATGCTGAAGGTTCGGATTTTACAGCATATTAGTAATATTAGAACATGTCAAGTGAGCAATGCTTTATTCAGACATATAGAGATTAATCCCACACACACTTTTAAGTTTAGATACATTGTAAATATTGCCACTAATGAGAGGGGGGGGGGGACATTCAGCATAGAACAGCATTAGCTGAATCCAAGTGGATAGTAGATTTAAGAGCACATAGACCACCTGGTCTTAATGATGTTTTACCAATTAAACCTGCTTTACAAAAAAGGCGGGCTTTTAGGAGTAAGTGATTGGATGATCTGTGTTTTAAATATGGTTGTTTTTGTTACTTTGAATTATGTCTGATGAAGGATTATTCCGAAAGCGCTTACTTTTAATAAAGGAGATTCTACAAAGAATAATTCAGCGGTGACCTGTACTTTATTTTTCACATACTGTAAATTTGATATGGGACACTCCTCCCAGTCTAGTGTCATTAGCTCATTCTACCTAATACAGAGAGAACATTTGAGAAGGCCAACCCACTTAGGTTCTTAACCTTGAATTATCTTCTGTTCCTGCTTTCTTTCTTTCCACTTTACTAAAAAAAAAATGTTTTGCTAGAATCTCCTTGTGTTCTGAGTGTGCTTCTCAGCTGATAAGTATATTTTCTGACATGTTTTAACTGTTCAGAGTTGAATAAAACAATAATTGAATTCAGTTCGGAATACAGTTTGAATAAATTGCATTTATTTAAACTGTATTTGCTCTAATATTGCTACACACTCAAGTGTGCTAGCTTGCACTGCACTTGAATTGTTTTTAGTGCTGTTTTAGCTGCCTTTCTGTAAAAAAATAATTCTAAGCTTGTTTCCTGCATTTTTTGCCTTTCCTGTAACTAGTCTAGTGCAGATACAGATTTGCTGTATCCAGAACAGCCTATAAGCTTCTGAGCCCCCCACAACTTTCTGTGTTGGAGGGAAACCTTCTAAGCTTATCAGTGGGAGTGATAAGCACTAGGTAGCCTATCTACCACAAAAGGAGTGGTTTCTGGCCCAGAAATTGTAGTTATTGGCTGTTTGGGCAGTTTTTCCATTTCTCTCAACTTTTCTGGTTTAAAAGCCTGCATTTGAGCTTGTTCCCCACTTTTCCTGTAACTAGCCTAGTCCAGATACAGATTTGCTGTATCCAAGACTGTTTGTAAGCTTCTGAGCCCCCCCCCCAAGCCCCCAAGCTTTTCTGTGTTGGAGGGAAGCCTTCTAGCTTATCAGTGGGAGTGATAAGCACTAGGTAGCCTATCTACCATAAGAGGAGTGGCTTCTGGCCCAGAAACTGTGGTTTATTGGCCATTTGGGCAGTTTTTTCCATATTGTTCAACTTTCTGGTTTAAAAGCCCACATTTGCACTTGTTTCCCACCTTTCTTGTTGCTAGTCTAGTCCAGATACAGATTTGCTGTATCCAGGACTGTATGTAAGCTTCTGAGTCCCCAAGCCTTTCTGTATTGGAGGGAAGCCTTCTAGCTTATCAGTGGGAGTGGTATGCACTAGGTAGCCTATCTACCACAAGAGGAGTGGTTTCTGGCCCAGTAATTGTAGTTTATTGGCTGTTTGGGCAGTTTTTTCATCTCTCTCAACTTTATGGTGTAAAAGCCTGCATTTGTGATTGTTTCCTGCCTTTCCTGTAACTAGTTTAGTCCAGATACAGACTTGATGTATCCAGGACTGTTTGTAAGCATCTGAGCATTGCCAGAGTCTGCTCTTTCATTTTTCCCTTAGATCTACTAGTTCTCTCCTCTCCTGCACTTTTACTAGCTTATTAGTCTAAGCACTTTACCAGACTTCTTGTAGCAATTATTGTAACACACAAAAGTGCTACCAGCACTAAATGTTCTACAAGGAAACAGATCCAGTACTTATTATTAATGCCCACCCCTCCAGGCATATCTAAAGGTCAGTTTCCTGTGCTTTCTCCTGTTAACCTGGTGAATTTGGGCATCCTGAGGCAATGTAGCAACTGCCTCATGTACACTGACAATCCTCTCCTCTTGCCTCCCAACACTCAGACTTGCAAGAGATGCACTTATATACCCAAATTGAAAGCCACACACTCTCCAGCCAAGATGAGAATAGCTGGTCAAGAGGAGAAGGTCAACACTTGCACCACACCACATGGAACGCATAGCCATCCAGAACACACACCAGCACTACCTTTACATAGAAACACAAACCACACACCCACTTTTGTGGTGGCTGTCAATAAAAATCTACCCAAACAGCAGAGACCTCCAAGGCAGACATGCACTCGACCACCACAACACAACACTAATCATGAGGCACCTAACTCTCCTAAAGAGTGTGCCACCCAACCAAAGCACCTAAGGTAAAACAGCATGCCCACCACACTAGTTATAGGTGGCTCGATAATGAGGCACACTGATGTCCCACACACTAGGTTGAATAAGGAGAAAGTAACAGTTAGCTGCCTGTCAGGTTCCAGAATCTGCCACATAATGCACACACTCAGGTCCCTCAACAACAGGAATAAATATGACTCAGTCGTACATGTGGGTGTGAATGACCTCAGATGTACCTCCCTGGACTACATGAAAATAGACATGGAGGAGCTCTCAGATTATGTAGCCCAGGTGGGTATGACCCTAGCCCTCAGTAGCATTCTACCATCACTCAGAATTATATCATAGTACAAGCAGAAAATTATTGATTTCAACAATTGGCTAAGTTTCTGGTGTCATTCTAAGGGAATCCAGTATCTGTCTGCCTGGGATGACATGACTGACAGACCTCGATGCTTTGCCAGAGATGGCCTGCATCTGTCATCCCTGGGCTTCCAAATACTGGCCAAGGTTCCTGCCACCCTTATAGTGCCTTTTTTAGGTGCTGTTCCAAAGACCAAATTACCACCATAACAGCTACAAACAAATGCAATCTGAGGGTTATGCTGCTCAAAGCTAGAAGTCTAAATCTCAAAATGCACTCACTCAAAGCACTCCTTAAAATGGAGAACATTGACATTTGTGCTGTAACAGAGACCTGTTTAAAGGCAGCAGAAAACACCCCTACACTACCAGACTCTATCTCTTTCCACACCTTTTGGCCCCAGAACTTGGACTGAAGCTCCAAAGGTGGCAGTTTTTCCATATTTATAAAGGATGTGCATGCCTCCAGACTAGTAGCCCAACAAAATGCATCAGAGATACTTCAGGTGCAGCTAAGATTGGGTAAGACAGTGATTCAGGTCATAGCCTGTTATAGGTCCCCAACCATGTCCCAGGACTCAAACTTCATGTTCCTAAGTACCCTGGAGAATATTAGGGTACATCCTAACACTTTCACACTAGGCAACTTCAACTACCCCTCCATTAACTGGTAAAACTACTCATGTACCAATACACTTGCCCAACGTTTCCTGGAGTTCATTAATTCCATTACCGTGGACCAGCTTGTTCGTACCTCCACTAGAGGTAGCAACATCCTTGACCTGGTCATTACTAACATGAATGAGTGTAGCTCTACTCCCTGGTTAGATGTGACCACAAACTAATCACGTTGGAAATCCACATCCCTCCCACCGACCCATCGTCCCCTCCCATGCAAAGGTAGCCACCATGAAAAACTTCTCCAAAGCTAACTTTGGGCTCCTAAAAACAGAGGTGGCTAACTTCACGGCACCTATGCAAATGGAGAATAGTTGCATGACCACCAAATCATACACCAGTGCACTGAACAAATACATACACAAATGCATGGATCTCGCCATACCCAATAAAACCAATGCTCTCCTCCAAAAAAAAGGAAGCCAATCTGGTGGTTCCCTGCCATAAACAAACTCTACAACAGAAGGAGGAAACTGATGCAGAAGAAGGTGAGGTCCAAAGACTGAAAAAACTCCCTTATTAGCCTCAACAAAAAGTTGAGATCCCTCATCAAATCCTCTACAGCTAGCTATGAAAACAGAATTGCAGCAGATAATAAAGACAACCACAAGACCTTCTATAGTTATGTAAAGAATCTCCAAAGCAATACCAAGATTTGCTCTGAGCTACTGCACAATGATGCCTCCTATACCGAAGGAACAGATATTGCCAATATACTGGCCGACAGATTCAGTGCCAACTTTACCCCTCTCTCCCCCACCAAAGAACCAATCACAATACCAGTGTATTGCCAGGCACCCAGTATTACTGCTGCACAGGTTAAAACAGCACTGTCCAAGGCCAAGAATACAGCTTCTATGGGACCTGACAATATCCCTGGCTGTGTTGTACATGAACTACAGAGTGAACTGGTGCCTCACCTGTGCCCCTGTTCAATCACAGCCTCACCTCAGACTTTGTCCCTACCAAATGGTGCACTGCTACTGTCAGTCCCTCTCCACAAAGGAGGAGCAACTACAGACCCTGGGAACTATGGCCCCATTAGCCTGATGAGTCTGATATGCAAAGCTATGGAATGCATCATCATGGACCTAATAAACAAGGATATAGGGAATCTCCAAACTCTGGATCCCACACAGTTTGGTTTTGTGAAGGGTAGATCATGCCTGCTCAACTTGGTCAACTTCTTTGAGTCAATCACCAGCGCTGTGGATGAAGGCAAGGTGGTTCATACAGCCTACCTTGATCTGGCCAAGGCCTTTGATACCATTCCCCACTCAAAAATCATAGAAAAACTCACTAAGCTAGGCATCAACCCCTATATCACTAGGTGGGTTTCAAAGTGGCTCACAGATAGAACCCACAGTGTGAAAGTAGCTGACTCCAAGTCAGACTGCTAACTAGTCACGAATGGAGTCTCAAAGGGTTCAGTCCTGGGTCCTCTCCTGTTTGGTATCTACTTCTCTGAAGTCCAGGCCAACATGCAGGGACTCTAGCTGACAAAGTTTGCAGATGATTGGAAGTTGGGAGCTATTATTAACTCCCTAAGTGATGTTGACATCCTACAGAATGGCCTCACTGAGACCAACAACTGGTGTCAGAACCATGTCCTTAAGCTCAATGCCAAAAAATGTGTCATCATCCCCTTTGAGGAAAAACCCAGTTCCCATGAATTACCATATTGATGGTAGTCCACTGAGTAACAGAAGGCATTATAAGAGATATGGAAACACAGGTTGACAGCAACCTCGTTTTTGATCAGCACATTGCCACTGTGATCAGAAAGTCCTTCTATGTGGCACATCTCATTACTAAGGGTTTTGCATCCAGGAAGAAAGAAGTCATTGTCTCCCTCTACTCTTCCCTCACTAGGCCAATCATCAAATATAATGCCCCATTTGGCATGTACCTCACTAGACACCTGCAGCAACTGGAGAGGCCACAAAAGTAACTCACAAAGAGGATCCTAGGCCTTAAACACTTGTCCTATATGGACAGACTCAAAAAATTACAACTATTCTCTGTCTCATATCGCCTACTTAGAGGCGATCTCTGCTTGACTTACAAAGCCATGTCTGACCCAGCTCTGTTAGAAATGCTACATCTAAAGAAATCCCAATCCCTCTACACCACATGCTCTAAGAGACCTCAACCTCATTGCCACAATCAACAGAATGTACTGGAGGGGCAGGTTCATAACCCAGAGACTGTCCATGCTATGGAATAGACTTCTCATACAAGTCAAGCAGAGCACCTCGCTGACCCTCTTCAAGAGAAATCTTGATGAGTAGATGGGAAATAGAAAATTCACCCTGGGGATAACTCCAGTGGCTGTACTTGACAGAGGCGCTGGGAACTAAGGTCGGGTGACATGATGCCAGGGTAATCCTATGGCTAGGCTTGTAAAGGCCCCAGGGCCATTAGCCTAGAACACACCTATGAACCTATGAACAGTTTCCTCACAAGCTTTCTAACTATATATATATATATATATATATATATATATATATATATATATATACTTTTTATCAGGCAAGGGAATGGTTTATTGTGCTGTATTTCCAGGCCTCCTAGTGAAGGTGGGGCCCTTCCTCATAAAACTTGCTTTTATAGTCAGACTTTGTTTAATCCTAATGCATACTTAAGATGCTCACTGACTTTGGTGATCTGGTTGTAAGAGAAACTATCAAGTATGTGGGGATTCTGTGGCTGGATGGATAAGGATAGCTGTACAAGGAACAAACATAGTGTAAATTCATGTTATTATGGATATTACAGGTTCCACACCTACCTCTTTTCACTGTGAACTTCTTGGTAAAACTTGAGGGACAATTCTAAGCTTCGTATTTTACTGGGGGGTGGTGTTGAATAGATGCCATGTGGTCCTTTTCTACCTGTAGAATGGTGGAGTTACATTAATATAGATTACATATCATACTCTGCCACTTTATTAATAGGTAGGTATTATTAGAATCTGGTACTACCTTGGTTAATTATAGCCATAATACTTTCTGCAACAATAGAATATACTGGCTCGTGCCAGAACTGTGGTAGCTGCAGAAGAGCTACATATATTAGGGAGACAATAGTCTACAAAGTCCTGTCCATGTTAGGAATTTATAATTATATATGTTTTAATCAGGTAACACTGAATATGCAAACGAACAAACCTCAAATGACTGAAAAAAGGCAAATGCACAAAACACTGAAACTCTACTAAAAACAAATCATAAAGCATTGAATATTTATCTGCTACTGAAAAGGTTGCATATTATTAATAACAAGCTAGAAATCCCAGAACGGGCACTGTCTGAATGGTGGAAAGGGTTTTTAATAACTTAGTGTACCCAAAACCATGATCAATGTGCTTGTTAAACTGAAATAAAATTTAAAAAATAAATAAACACTACACCAGAACACAACAGAGTCCTTAATTACAGAAACTTTTGAGCACTTTCATTCCATTTAAAAAAGAAAAGAAACAATGTGATCTCTACTTCCTTCCTTTTATACACTTAAAAAAGGTGCCAAAAAAGCCAAAATTTAAAGGTATACACATATTAAGATACCAATATTATTCCCAAACTTCCTACATCAAATATGTATACATGCTAAACACCAATACCATTAAGTATATAAGTAAATGTTGTATAAAAAACCTTAATAGTGGATGCATTAAGAACTAGTAAATAGTAAACACATGAAATAACTTGCATAATCAATTGAACTATTTAAAAACATTTTAGAAAGGTTTAGTTGTAGGACAGGCAGTCTGACTTAATTTTCAAATCAAGCTTGATAGATATTAAGTCGTTTATACCCAGTGGTGCAGTGGCATTTAATGAAAGTTGCCAGTGCAGCTCCCCCTCCTCAGCAAAGGTTTCCCAATCACCACCCCTTTCTGGGCATTCCACATTCTCTAAAATGGTAAAGCCAAATTTCTTAAAATCTTTGCACACCAAAGAATGTTTGTAAAGGGCATTACAAGAGTTGGCTTTACTAATTGCATATACATACAAATAAATTCTTGTCCGCAAAGGTCCAATAGTCTTTCCTATATAGAATGCGGGACAAGATAGACACACTGTAATCAATCTAGGAAAACCTTCTACAGAAAAACTGCTACCTTCAAAAATAAATCTCCATTGTAGGTACAGTGGGGAACCTCCAGCCCAGATGGTGGTGAGGAGGAAGGTTAATTTACATCAACCACAGCAGGTTTTTCTGAAACTCCCACTGCCTATCCGGCGGGAATAGAACCACTTGAGGAGTCGAGGGTGAGTGAAGAGGAAAGAACGTCTCAAACTGAACTATCCCACATTAAAAAATATGTGGAACCCCAAGGATTGTTAGTGTGGAACATATCTAGCATACAATTAACTGAAACTGAACTGTCAGTTTTAAATATGGGCCTATCTTTCATTCCTACACAAGCAGCAGATTTACCTGATACAGTGATTGACATGAAGTTGTTTGTGAGGAATGCGATGCTTAAATTAACATTTCCTGATAATGTGTCTATGAGTGGGAATTCCATTAAGAGATATAGTAATCATCCTGTCTTAGAGGCCTTTAGTAAAATTTGTGAAGATGAGCTGCATGTTCTGCTAGGTGAAAAACAGTATGGGAAAAAGTTTGTGAATTTAACAAAATTGGAAGAGTGTGCTCTCAAATCTTTACGTTCTTATGGTTCTATCATTATATGACCAACTGATAAAGTGTGCATGACTCTAGTCATAGATAGGGAATTTTACTTTAGTTCCATAAAGTTGTTACTATCAGATGAGGCCACATATAAGGTTATCAATATTAGCCAGGTAGAACATATGATCAGAAAGATATGATTTGTACTGAACGACTGTTTGTTGAGTTTTGGTATTACTATGGACCTGATGCAGTTTCTGAATGTAGAGTGCTCTGTGATCCCCATGTTCCAAGGGCTCCCCAAAATACAGAAAGATCTGGTGCGACCACCATTTAGATGTATTGTATCAGGGAAAGGATGGTTAACAGAAACGTTTTCCATTTTTGTGGAGAAACATGTGAGACCTGTCATAGATAAGTCAGTGGTAGTACCTAAGGACTCTAAACAGTTTTTGCAAGACTTGTATTCTTTTGTCTCCGGTTATGACAGATCTGTTGACTATTTTTGGTTACGTTGGATGTTGTCTCCCTCTTTACTACCATTCCGAATATAGAGGGAGTACAGTATTTGAGAAGTTATCTACTTAACAACAGTGATTATGGTGGTAGATGGATTGATCTATTGTGTGTATTTATGGAGGTGGTGCTGGACAATAACATGTTTGTTTCAGATAAAGTCTACTATCTGCAGAAGGAATAGCTATGCCAATGTGGTCCTAGCACAATGGGAATTGAATGAGGTGTTTAAGCTTGACATGTTTCAAGAGAATGTGATGTTTTACCACCATTTTGTGGATGATATTTTTATTGTTTGGGGAGGAACAGTGGCAAACCTCAATGAATTTGTTCAGAGTTTGCATAGGAGTACAAGCTTCTTGAAGTTTATTTTGAATTATTCTGATACTCAAATAGAGTATCTTGATGTGTTTGTGAGAAAGTTAGAGGACCATTCTACAGCAACTAGCCTGTATAGGAAAGACTGCTACAGGAATACCCTACTCCATAGGAGGAGTATACACCCTAAGCGTGTCTTCACCAATGTGGCGAAAGGACAAGGGATGCGAGTCTCGAGATTTAATAATGTGGAGACTAGTTATAAAGAAGGGTTGGCCAGTCTAAAAGAGAATCTGCAAATTCATGGTTATAGATGTGAGGAGACTATCCCAGTTCTTGAACAAGTGGATGCCTTAAGGGAAGGGAGAGCTAGGCCCTACTTCTCATCTAGGGATGATGCAGATCCAGGTAGGGAAGCTAGGGTGACACCATTGGAGGTTGTTTTTATACCTATGTGTTAGTGATGCTGAAAAAGTTAAGATGATATTTAGGAAACACATTGGCCTTTGTTGATGACAGATTAGAAGATCAAAAAGGTGGTTGGAGATGTACCACAGTTTTGATTTAAGAATTGTAAATCCCTGAAAATGATGTTATGCTACCCTGACGATAGCAAATGGATGGATAATGGGGGTGATATAGGAACATGTCCATGTAACCACTGTAATTACTGTAAGTATGTTAGGTCAGATGATTTGTTTTGTCATCCAGAGACAGGGAAGGAATATAATTTTAAGGTCAGAGCAGATTGTGGTACAGGAATATAGTGTATTCATTTCAGTGTGATTGTTATTTATGCCTTTATGTTGGAATAACTAATCACACACTTAGAGAGAGTGTTAGGGAGCATGTATATAGTATCAAGACTCAAAGTTCCACTAGTGCACTCTCTAGGTATGTGTTGTAGAGTGCTGCTTGCCATGACTTTAAGTTCATGGTTGTAGAGCAAGTGGGAGTGACAGATAGGATGGGCGATCCAAAGAATAGGATAGAGAGTTGTGAGCTACATTGAATCCTTAAGTTTAGAGCAGATAAGGGGTATGGCCTTAATAGGATGGTGTCGATTAAACCCGTCCTGGATGCTAAGGGACCCCCTAAGTAGCAGGTGTGGAGGGGAAGTCTGTTACCTTGTTACCTTTTATGTCTGTTGCTGTTGGTACATGATAGTCCTTTAAGTACCATCTAGTTTATTGATGCAGTGTTTGTAAGGTTTTTTAGAAGCCCTGAGCCACATGTAGTGCTGCTGCTATTGAAATGTCATGTATTTATCAAGTTCGTGTCCATGGGGTCTTTTTATAGCTTGGAATTCCTTTTGATATTAGTCCATATGGGCTATATATTTTAATCTGTTTGCATATGTATAGGGGTATGAGTTTCTTAGTCTATTTACATGTGTGATTTTTGTGATATTATGGTGCCTGTATGCATGTGCGTTCTTTATGTAGCTAAAATCTAAGGAATTTTATCAGTATTCATGATTCCCCTTAAAAGGTCAGAATTGTTTTGGTGAAAAAGGGTTGCATTTTAGAACTGATCCAAGCTAGCCTATGGATTGGTGCTACTGTTTAATCACTATGTACTTTCCTTATTTTTATTCCCATTGTATACATTTTATCTACATCTGGGTTTGTGTGTCTTTAAGGAGGCTGGTTGAGTGGTGATGTAGTTATGTAATGCACGTTAACATGCAGGGTTTGCTGGCTGGATTACTTGGATTTGAATGGGCACCTGTTTTATGTTTATTGATAATGATGGGGGCTACATTAGTGTATATATATATATATATATATATATATATATATATATATATATATATATATATATATATATATATATATATATATATATATATATATACTTGTTTAAGTTCTGAAATGCTTTTTTTATGGTCTGATGAAGCCATCGGAGAGGTGGTGAAAGAACTAACTTTTTAATAAACGGTTTTTGATTTTTTAGCCATTGGAGTCGAGCTTGTTCATGCCATTATCATGCTGCTTAATTATTTAAACTTTTAAATGAAAATTTTTTGAGTACATGGTCGTTGGAGCTGTGCTTCATTTTACCGCTTTACTACATTTTTGTTCTGTTTAAGCAGTATCTCGTTTGCCGGCTGAGTGATTTACTTTACGTGTTTCTAAAATTTTAGAAAGGTTTACTTGTAGGACAGGCAGTCTGACTTAATTTTCAAATTAAGCTTGATAGATATTAAGTCATTTATACCCAGTGGGGCAGTGGCATTTAATGAAAGTTGCCAGTGCAGCTCCCCCTCCTCAGCAAAGGTTTCCCAATCACCACCCCTTTCTGGGCATTCCACATTCTCTAAAATGGTAAAGCCAGATTTCTTAAAATCCTTCCACACCAAAGAATGCTTGTAAAGGGCATTACAAGAGTTGGATTTACCAATTGCATATACATGCAGATAAATTCTTGTCCACAAAGGTCCAATAGTCTTTCCTACATAGAATGCGGGGCAAGATAGACACACTGTAATCAATCTAGGAAAACATTCTACAGAAAAACTGCTGCCTTCAAAAATAAATCTACATTGTTTGCAGGTTTCACACGACTTCATGCCCCAACCATTGGTAGAAACATTGTCATAACTCCTACCTGTTTCTAGAATGGTTTTGCAATTTTTGTTATTTCAAATCTAGGTTGTTGCACCAGCCAGTTGGTTAACCCGAGACATCCAAACACAGTACTCCAGTGTGCATTTATGGTACTTTTCAAAGAATGGATGTCTTTGCTGTATTGCAGGATCAACACTTGTGAAGGGTTATCTGGACTTTTCTCTTAATGTATCAGGAAGGGTTATCTGGACTTTTCTCTTAATGTATCAGGTTGAGGTTAGGGTCTAGGGTAAGGTTATGTGTAGCACATATGAGCAAAATTGTGTGGTGGTTTCTTTACCAAAACCTCATCCTCTAACAGTACCGCTGAACAAGACACACATACACACATATGCTTCACACATTCCACTATCAAAACATAACACAAAATGTATCTCCTTCCCTAGCCATTACTCTAATGCAACCCAGTGAACACTTACACATACACACTAACTGTTCCAATGTGATCTTACATATCTTCATACCCACCACATTTTCAGTCAAATATTTATTCTCCTGTATACTACTACTTTCCTACAACTTCATATGTGCAGCCCCTCTTTGGTATAGTCACACAAACTGTTCTATTAAATGAATATTCTAACATTTTGATTACAAACACAGACACACATATAGCTAGACAGATAAATATAGATATCTATAGCCATGTATATATATATATATATATGTGTGTGTGTGTGTGTGTGTGTGTGTGTGTGTGTGTGTGTGTGTGTGTGGGGCAGGCAAGTTGTCAAATGACAAACTGTCAAACCCAGAACGAAGCTAGCACAGCTGATTGAACACAGTACATTAGGGATAAGTGAATTTGCCCTTTTAGCAGTTTAAATTTCTCCAAGTCTTTTGAGGATCTAATGCCATGACAGGAACAGACCCCATTCCAAAGTACAATTAAAGTTCATGAAATTAGTATTGTTTTAGTCTTTGATGTCAGCCAGAAGGCTCTTCGCAGCACCTGCAATGTGCCCAGTAATGACTCGTTCTGCAATTCGTACTGAATTGCATGCATTGGTAACATAGCTAGATATGATTGCAGATTCTTTTTATAAAACCTGTTGCTTCTACTACTGTTGGGACTGTCTGGGCAACTTTATTCCACATTGTTCTGGGGTTGCCACCTGTCTGTTTTTTTTTTCTGGACTATCCAGAAATCAAACTGATTCTCCGGTAGTCTGGAAAACACTGTACAAACTCCAGTATTATGTTTTAAAAAAAGAAACAGACTATCAGGGTTTGTTAAATCGGCTGATTTACTATGCTTTTTTACAGAAAAACATAGTAAATTGGCTGAAAGCAGGCATCTGGAACGGAAAAAGAGTGCTTTAACCTCCACTGATGTCATAGTGATGTCACAAAATGGGTGGAAGATGGTCAGGAGAGGGGGCAGGAATGGGTGGGGTTATGGGTGATGTGAGGGGTGTAGCCTTACTCCAGTTTTAGTCACAACAAAAGGTGGCAATCCTACATTGCTCTCATTTCTGCCTACAAATCTTAATATTCTATGACTTTGCGTCACTCTCTACGCAAGACGCTGTAATCTCTGGGTGTAGCGATTTCAAGGATAAATGCTACTTTTGTCTTCTTTCCATGGACCACTATATCTGTTTTTTTCGCATCTATCTCCCATGTGATGTAGACTTCATAATTTTCTATGATGCTTTGTGGCTCATGTTTCCAGTGTTTCTCAGCTACTTCAGTACCATAATGTTTGCACAATCCGCAGTGCAACAGTCTTGCCACATTATTATGCCTTTCAGTATACAGTCCTTCTGACATTAGTATGTCACAACCAGTAACAAGCTGTGCAACTGTTTCTAATTCTGTTTTACAAAAACCTACATTTATCTGTTTCTCCCACATGTTCAATGGACTTTGTAAACCAACATGTATGGAATCCATTATCTTGAGCTGCCAATATTAACCTTTTATCTTTTGATTTGAATTTTTCTCTCCTTAACCATTCCTGCGTTCAGTCCTGATCAACATGAGGTTCTTCCAGGAGTTTTCTATGCTTGCAACTATATTTATGCATTTTACACATTTCTTGCCTTTTCATCTGATCCTTCACCTTATATTCTTTCTTTTGTTTTTTGGCACATTCATTTGCTGCCTAATTTTTATCTACTTCTGGTTTGATTTCCATTCCCGCTTGATGCAGATAAGCTTTTGCTAGACTAAGCAAGGAAGTCATCCTAGATTTATTCTCCTCATGTTTCAAAATTTTCACTATGTTTGGGTCTTGTGAGGTCATCAGATATGTGTGCAGTCCCATGATTGCAGATCTGTACATGTAATCAATTTCATTTCAAGGAGACCCATACCTCCTTCGGAACCGGGAATATATAATCTTGGTATGCACTGATTTTTTATAGATCATTTGATGAGCATGAAGCATCCTTCTTGTTTTCCTATCTAATCTATCCAACACCTTTTAGGTTCAGTCAATCATTCCAAAACTGTAAGCTAGGACAGGAAGAGCAAATTGGTTTATAGCATGAATTTTGTTCCTAGATGTCAACGCTGATTTCAAAATGAAGTCTTCTAAAGTATTCCTTGCTAAGTTTTGTTCACACTTGTTCATGTTTTATTGTTGATCCTTCATCACTTACCAAATATTTATACACTCGCTCTTGCTCATGTTCTTTTATATCATATTCCTGTCCCAAACTGATGTTTTCTTAGTGCTGTAGCTTCCTTGCTTTAAAGGTTGCTTTTGCACATTTATCAAGACAAATGACATTCTTATATCATCTGAAAAAGTTTTGACAACTTGCAGTTGTGCTTTCAGTTCCTCATCTGATGAGCTATACAGTTTTACATCTACAAGGAGAAGATGAGAAGTCTTTACACTTTGTATTTTCTAGGAGCCAAATTATAGCCATGGCTTAATTTGTTAAGTAGACAGCTTAATGGGTTAAGGGCAAGATAGAATAGCAGCAGTGACAGAGAGTCACCTTAAAATATCCCCCTCTGAATTTGTATCCCTGGAATAACAATTTGTCCTTTATCATGGCTTAATTGCAAAGTGGTCTGCCATTGTTTTATGGTCACTGTAATGTAATCAATCAGTGTAGGGTATATCTTATACATTTTTTAAGCACTCATTTATCCATGAATGTGGAATACTGTCAAATGCCTTTTTGTAGTCAATCCATGCCATATTTAGATTCTTCCCCTTTTTACAGTTTTCCAAGCAAGTCCTGTGGTACATTCTCTTCAATTTCATCCTGTGTCATCTGTTGCTCTGTCATATAGGGACTCACTGGCCTATCACTCTTGAACATTCACTGCTCCAGAGTTGCCAGTTGTCTCCATTTGGAGATAGACTAGTGCCAGACTAGAGTCAAGCTCAACAGGGTCTTCTTTCCCCTCTGATTCTGCCAAGCTTATTCCCTTGGCTGTGGTTTCACTAGATAGTAGGCAGGGGATGAGAATTTTGTTCATCCATTCATGCGTGTCACTAATTAGATGATGAGGCATTTGGCTCCTTCAGAGAGTCATAGTTACTCCAGCTGTTTACCTGTGCTTCATTGAATTTCTTCACTTTGACATTCAGCATACTGGGCAAAAATGACATCATGTCAACATCTTGGGTCTTTTTGATGCTTTGTTTTAATTATACAGTCGGATTCTCCTGGTCTGCATCAGTTCTAAGTCAGCTGCTAGCTGCCAGTCAGGACTGGTGCCTGCTACAGTCAGGGCAATCCATAAGAAGGGCCAATAGCATGTCCAGAGTTACCCCTGCAATCCCTCGGTCCCCTGGGAGGAGGGGTGTGGTGAGGAGGTGACGCCTCATCCAGCCATGGCACACGCCCAGTCCCACTTCATGACCGACCCAGCCCTTAGAGCCAATCCTTATCCCAAAGTTAAAGATCTGGCTTGCCGACTTCCCTTCTCTACATTGTTCTAACATGCTAGAGGCTGTTCTCCTTGGAGACCTACAGCGAATATGGGTGCAGCCTGGAACAGCCTGGTGTGAGACTTGCACCCTCTCCACCGGATTTTCAAGGGCTGGTAAGAGCTCACCTAACCCCTCTGGAACCTCGGTGCTTTCCAGGGCACAGGCCTTCTCTCAAGGTGAACCCATTCCAGGGCACCCTGACCTTTACAAAGAAAAAAGAACTCTATCACTGGCCCCTGCCAGCTTCTCCAGGATCATCTGCATCACTGCACTGGATGCCGCAAGGCACTTGTCTCCACCACTCTGGATTTGGGGATCTAAACCTGACTCTTTCTGATCAGTTGAGGGCCTGTGTGTCCTCGAAGATGGTATGTAAAGTTAGTAGAGATTATTGCTTTTCGCTATTTTTGATAGGGTGCATTTTGAGCAGTTGTGCTTGATAAGTTGCCGTTCAATATGTTGCTTTTCTGATAATGTAACACACATACACACACACATACAAATATATATATATATATATATATATATATATATATATATATATATATATATGGGT
>NC_056737.1:641429113-641571613 GCF_019279795.1 Protopterus annectens
TATCAAAAGTTTTCAAGGTTAAACACATGAGCTACACAGCAATTTCTGAAGTTCAATGTATGGGAGCCATTTTCAGTTTAAATGACCACTTTAAGATAGGAGAAGTCAGTCTTCTTACATTAGACTTCATTAAAAATTACAATATATTTTCTGTATATTTAGAAGATCGTGCTCTACCTTGTTGCGCAAGTGTGACTCCCTTCTTTTCTGTCTAAGTGCCATAAACTCTCAAGATGCTCACTTTGTTAGATGACCTGGCTGTTTTAAGCTGTAGTCTAATGTGTAATGGAGGCAGTAGTGAATGTGGTTCTTGGATTTGTTGAGGTAAGCATATGTTTATAAGAAAAATGTTTCTCTGTATTCAGAATTACAATGAGTCTAATAAGGTGACAAATATTTCCTTGTACTATGACTTTCTAGGTAACAGTATGTTGATACTTCTAGACTTCCTGTACTACTGAGGGGTTTTGTACAGGTGCTGTACTATGTCTATTTTAACCTACAGAAAATGGAACTGCTTGTTTAGGTAATAATGATTTGTCTTCTGCCACACTACTAGAATATAAATAAATATTATTACTGGATGATGCTGCTCCACTTTAATTATAAAATGATCAGGAACAACTTTATCTGCTAATGATATTTCTGATTACCTGAGTAAAAATCTGATCCATGCTCTGGCAAAAATAAGTCCCTAACAAACATTTACTTCATCACAAATATTTACTAAGCAGATTCAGAACATCCTCTCCATTACAAACATGGCTTTTGCAAAATAAATACATAAATAATTAAAGAAATTAAATTTGGTTCTGAAACTGAACCATATAGAAAATATAACATGTTTAAATGCTGTTTCTATAATTAACACATTTTCCTTATACACAAGAACACACAATAGGAAAAAAATAACACTGTGTTGCTTTTACTGTAACTGTTTGTTTACAGATGGTAGGAAAATGTCCACTGTGTTTTTACCTTATCTTTAAGAACAGGTCTCTTGTTTTCCCTGGCTGTTACATAACTGAGTCCCAGTTAATAATAGAGGTCATTGTTTACTCACTGTTCACAGAATCTTGAAACAGTAACATAATTTTAACAGCTGTGTTCCATGACCAACATTCCATGATTTCAGTGGTTTGTAATGCAGAAAATGACCTAAAACGTTCCAATATATCTTTAGTGTAAAACTACATAAAAAAGTTAAAGAAACAGACTTGTTCAAGGGAAAACAGACTAGTAAGTATGTAGGTGTATTTCAGATGTTTATAAAATCATGCACATTTTAAACCTGTCTAGATGTTTCATGTGAAATGTTTCATCACTTAAACGACAGCTTAAGAAGGTTTAAAGTTTTGAACATACTTCAAGTATGTTGTGTAGTGAACTGCAAACTGACATTAATAAATATATAGCTGTTTTCGTCTTGTATTTACTAGACTAGATGCATCTTTTCCCCTTTGCAATGAATGTGACTTTAATTTCACAACACTTTTGAAAACCAGGTACTTAGCCTCAAAACTGTATTTAGCCATATACAAAGTAATAGCATATGCTGACCATTTACACATGTACGTATATATACTGATCACTGCATTCAGTTAAGAGGAGGACTTAGGTTTTCATAGTCCCATGCTTTGCAGTTGCATAAAGGGAATGGGTGAAGTGTGCCACTATGCCTATATTTAAATTAGCAAACTGTGAATAAGTGATATACTTTTCAGCCTTTCGAGGTAGCAGCTAATATATTTGTGTGCATATGAATTTGTGTAAACTAACATGAAATAATATAGTAATGTGTGTAAACGTTTGTATGTACACAAATTCACAAATGCTGATGTCTATTTTTAGCAAGTGGTACCAAGCAAAAGCTATGCTGATCTGTCAAGTCTTTCTATGAGATTTTGCACTAGTTATGGTTTAGCACCGATGGCCCACAGCTTATCAAAACTTTTTTCAAAGACTAATATTCACTCTTAAAGTGTCATTAAATGGGCACCCTGTTTGGCCTTAATAAGGTTTTGAAGGGGAAGGATGGCACAGTCAGAAAAAAAGGAGACAGCAGACAAGGAAAACACCAAAGAAATACATTGAGGGCTGTTCCAGATGAGTTGGGAGGGGATAGGTCATTTTTTGGGGGAGTGGGAACAAACCCCCATTTTTCCAAATTTGTTTTATAAGAGATGTTGGAAAGGAATATGGGCAGAGAATGTAGATCAGAGGGTTGGAGAAGAGTTAAAAAATGTAAAGATAAAAACGTAAAAGATAGACAATGCAGATAGGAACATTATAGAGGACGGACAGTAGGAGGGGGACACAAGGCATGCAGGTGGTGGACAGAGAGAAATGAGAGGGTGAGGAGGGCCACAGGATTGATAGCATCCCAGTGCAGAGTGTCTCAAGCATTCCCCTGCTCTAATGGACATGAATGGGGGTGATCACAATAGTGAGGGGTTAAAGTTTCAGGTGGTTTAATTGTCGGAGCTGACCAGGGCAGCGAATCCCCACTGGAGGATGGATTAGTAAGATACCCAGTTCACCTCCATCGCCCTCTTGACCCCAGCCTCAGCCAAATCCTGACACCCATGTTCCTGGCATGTCAGATACCCAAAGAGATGGAGCTACTGCTCCCACCCTATGAAGTGGTCTCCAAATGGGCAGAGAAGGTGATGATATTCCCACTCCTAGAAGGCTTGTGATCAAGCTGTCCTGAGTATTTCTGGACTGCAGAAAGCAAAACATAAAAAGAAAAGAAAGAAAGAAAGAAAGAAAGAAAGAAAGAAAGAAAGAAAGAAAGAAAGAAAGAACAGGGAAAGAGGGATTAAGTAAAGGACATATATGTGTTAAACTCCAATTGCCTTTATCTGAGGCAAAAATAAGAGCAATAACACTTTTATTCAGGAATGTTAAACTATCACTAACTAAATATACCCTGCAATTAATAATGTAATGAAGTAAATACTGACAAGTAATGATTGAGGTCTACGTCTGTTTTCATTTCAGAACTATTTCTCTTTTTAACGCTGCACTTAAAGCAACCATGTTATTTTTTTGTAATGAAATATGATAAACCTTCTGCAGCTAAGTAGTTTAACAAGAAGTACTAGCAAGAACTGGTTCAGGGATATGCCTTTTTTAATTTAAAAGTATTCATCTGTGTAATACTCCATTTCATTTCACGAGTAATTGATTATAATCCATCAATTTCAATGAATGTATTTATTGACAATTTACTAAAGCTGTAAGTATTTCAGCCTGACAGGTTGAAATCTGTTGAAACTTCATTATTCAATTTTATTGTATTTTTATTTTATATATCAATGTCTTATTTCCTTCTTGATGTAAAGCCATACTTATGGGGTTGAGACCAATCCTTTCACCCTCCTCTGGTACCACTTCCTGTTAACTCTACCTCCTCAGCAGCAGTACAAATATAAAATATAAGAGGGGATAAAATAATGGAATGAGAAATGTGTGTGAATTATGATTTAATTTAAAGCACTGCAGTTGTTAATATTTGTAAGAGGTTTTCCCATAGAGCACTGGTTATGCAATCACCCCATCACCCTTCACTACGCATGCTATCCTGTATTCCTTAATTTCTTTATTAGAAAATGCAACATGTAACTGTAAGTGTTAGCAAACTTCTACAGCATGGACCATAAGGAAATAGTTAAGTTAAGTTAAAATTCTTTCTATGAAGTAGGGAAAGTATCTGTGAAGGCTGCCAGCCTAGCTAGATAGAATTTTGTAGATAATTCTGTCATTTGTAAATATTAATATAAGCCACAGGCTTGTCCTCTTAAATGTGAAAAGACTGTATTGGATGTTGAACTGCAAAAATGTAACAACAGTGCACTCTGCTGTAAGAAAGCTGATAAGTCAAGCATTTTATGATAGCTTTGATCTCAGGGCTCGGAGTCGTGGTGTCTAAACCAGCAGATTCTTTCTATTGTTTTGAGATCAGTTAATTGCTGGATTTTACATATATAATGCCTTTAATTACTTTGGTTTCCTGACCAGGTGCAAGCTTACTAAGAAATGTTAATATAGAGTTTCTGTTAGCCAGGGAAACCAGAGAATTAAGAATGGTGTAATGTAAAATGAGTCAGCAGGATGTATTATCAATTTAAAAGACTTTCTCACAGAGAGAGAGCATTTTGCATTTGTCTTCAGAACTGACCACTCACCAGCACTTGCTTTGCTCTGTCTGTATGTAAGTAGGATCTTAGACTTTAGTGTCTCCCCTAGAAATAGACAGAAAATAGTAAGTTTAGTCTAACTGTTTTCAATATTTATGTCATCTATAGTATTATTTTAAGCATTTTCCTGTGATCTCTGAACTCTTGACTAGCACTGTGTTGAATTGTGGAGATTTATCTTGAATTTTTATTATTTATTAAATATTTTTAAACCTTTCAACTGTGGCTGTTTTGTGTAGAGGTAATTTAAGCTCTAGAGTACATTGCATGTATATAGTGATACTGTACAAAGCCACTCCAAATAATCCTTGCTGCTCAGTCACACTTACCATTTTGATAATAATATTGCACAGTAATAATTGGATACCCTTTGGTAAGAGCCTTATTGGTAGCTGATAAATAAGGGTCCTGGTGGCAATGATTACTACCTTATAGCCTAGACAGAAGGGGGCACAGCTACTGAACCTGTGCCAGCCTTCCCCAGGAGTGTCTGTGTGGTTGTATTTAAATCATATCTCAAAGTGTTTGTGTGTGTGTGTGTGTGTGTGTGTGTGTGTGTGTGTGTGTGTGTGTGTGTGTGTGTGCGTGTGTGTGTGTGCGTGTGTGTCAGCTACTTGGGCAGGGACACGAAGTACTGGTTGGACAGAGAAAGTGCTAGGAGGACTTGGCTTGGGAACCTGGCTAAGAACCCCACTCTATATCTGTGCCAGTGGGGAGTCTTATTGGGGATCTGCAGAGAAAGGGAGAAACCAGCCCCAGACTAACTATGATCTCTGTGTGCTCTTAAGGGAAATTGTAATTTACTGTGCGTGTATTTGTTATCCTTGCCAATGCCCTCACCGGTGTGTTTGTGGTAAGGACTGAGGCTCCTTGATTACTGGGCCAGTGCATGGGCATCACAGTATTCATCCTGCAAAAAAAAAATATTATGTGTCCCTTGCTAAAAATAATAGAATATTGTGCAACTGAACATAAATTATCACAGTGATTGATACATTCAGAGGTACCAAATTTTAGTTTTGCTGGAGAAAGTATAACTGATGGATTGATCTAGTATTAGTGAAAGGTTTGATGCTATGGCAACTTCAGCAGTTAGTGCAATTTCAGGAAGGGAAGAGTCCTGAAGGTATTACTGTATCTGGAAACAGCTTTCAAGTATCCAATTTAATCTGTAAGGAATTATTATCGTTAATGTTCACCTTTTAATATGTGTATATTGCATTGCTAGTACTGACATGATGTTTCAATAATGTTTTAATAATTAATCAGACTTCAGGAAAATATATTTTAGTAATCAGAGCCTAAAGTATCACAGTTCACACTAGTGCAAAGGCAATGAACAATATGTAGTTCAATTACTTCCTCCAGTATGAGGCTTGCGGTGCCTCTGGATGTAGCATTTGCTGAACTTAAGAAAAGCGCAAATCTATATATTTTTTATATTTGCCAATAGCATTTCACATCTTTCACTGAAAGATGCTGCAATGGCTCTTGCTAGTACACTATATAGGTAATATGTTTTAAAATGAAGTTCTGATTAAAAATTTGAAGAGACAAACTGAGTTATGACCAGATTAATCCAGCACCGGTAGTACCATCAGCAGCATGCAGCAATCCTATTGAAGTGCAATTTATAACAAAGTACAACATAAATTGCATAAATGAAAGATTACTCAGCAAGTAGCTCAAAATGTACTTCATATAGTTACCTATACAAACCTTTCACGCATCTATGCCCAAGAAGCAATTTGTGTAACACACTTACACAATTATATTCCTTTTTCTAAGCTCTGAAGAATTACACACATATACACACACACACACACACACACACACACACACACACACACACACACACACACACACACACACACGCATCCTTATTTAGTGCAGTAATACAGAGTGAATGCAGTACTTATTGTACAACTCTGGTTTCCACTCTGGTACCAATGAAACCCACCTACCCATCTAATCTCTCATCTGCCTTGACAGGTATTGTACCTCTGGTCACACTGCTCTTCAGAGTTGGAGATCCCCATCAACAAATTCAGGTGATCTCCCAACTCTGACCAAATATTTAACTTTTTTCGAGGTGCCGCCAGCTGAGGTACCCTCCATTTGTTGCAGGTACAATACCTGCAGCAGGTAAAGGAAAATATTTCTCTCTTTTTCAGACTAACTTAGGGTATGGCCCTGGGCTTTAAAACATGATATGAAAATGAATAGGGTGTGACATTCTTCTTCCTGGTCCCTCACACCATGTGTGGGTACAGGCTGGCTGCATAAAAGCATGAGCATGCATACCCTACTTTCACAGATAGCAGCATATCATCATTAACCCAAAGCTTACATAGTGCTTAGGTGCTGTACAAACTCAGCTACACCGCTAAAAGCACTTACCTTGCACATATGCTCTTTGATGTGATTCATAGACATTAGCATATCATTGCTTAATTTGTATAAGAAATTCATAAATCTGACCTAGTTTTATCCACTCTTTTGTAGTCTGCCATTCTGAAGGCCGTTGGGCTCTACATTTATGTAAGGAGTGAGGGAAAGTGTGAATTCATTTAAAAGGTTTATAGAAGTCAAAAAACAGATTAAAACTGTTGAAAAAGGCAATTAGTGAACTAGAGTATGACATCTTCAGGATTAGCCTGCTTCTAAGTGGTAAGGCATGAAATACTGCAATACTATTTTAATTTACCTATAAATAATTGGGATGTGTAACGTGTCATATTCTATGCTGTCTTCCTTACCTTTACATTTGTCAACTTGGTCAGTACAGAGAGTTGTCTCTGGAAATGGAAATGTTCAGGACCACACTGAAGTCTACATTCCTGTAACTGAAGATACTTACCTAAGAAAGTTCTTAATGATCAGTGTCCCCTACCCTTCCAGCAAAGCATTACAGGTCAACATTTCACTATGCATAATCTGATACCTAATGCCGGAGATGAATGTATGACACAGACAGTAGTAGAAAGGAAAAGCAAACTCAGAGATCATAAATATTACTTTACTGTGCTTCAGATATTGCTCACCTACCAAATGAAATGGATCATCATCATTATCAACATCATCGTCATCGTCACCAGTTCACCTTTTCCCATTTACTACATGAGGTCAGGGTATTGCTTCAACTATCAACATCTCTCTCAATTCAATGCCACTTGCCTACTTTCTTCAAAAGTCATGCCTGACTGTTGCAGATCTTTTCTCACACAATCTGTCCCTCTCTTTGCCAGATGCCCTTGTTTCCTCTTGCCTTTTTTCTGTCTGTTCCAAATCTTTTTTCCCCAGATAGTCTTCTGCTTTCCTAGACATGTGTCTAAACCACCATAATCTGCTCCCTTTGACCTTCTCTGCAATTGGAGTTACTTGGGCTTGTGCTCTGATGTCCTTATTTCTTCATGTGTCCCACAGTGTGCATCCTACCACTTGTCTCATGTACTTCATTTCCATCACCTCAGGCTTCCTCAGCTACTCTGCTTTCACTGCCCATGTTTCTTTACCATAAAGTTATACTTGTTAATACTTCTAAGCTGTTTGTACACTGATAGACAGTGTAACTTCAGCTCTCCCACTGTGAAAACAGAAACTGAGAAACTGCAGCCAGAGATGTTATCCACATGAGTAAAATTCAGTTACTGACTAGTAAGTACACTGCCTGGATGTCTGCAAAGAAGAAACTAAGAGAGCCAGAAATAAATCATCTAGAAAAGGTGAAGAGAAAGCACTTACTGGGAAGAATCCTGAAGCTGTTCAGCAAAAGGCAGTTCAAGCTCAAGCTTTGGTGCAAGAATGGCTTCCAGTAATACAGATCTAAAAATAAGTCAAATGCGCTTAGAGTACAAAAATAAATGAAACACTGAATGGGTATATCAAGTCAAATAACAAAAGTGATGTTGACATCCTACAGAAAGGCCTCAATGAGACCCACGACTGGTGTCAGAACCATGGCCTTAAGCTCAATGCCAAAAAATGTGTCTTCATCCCCTTTGAGAAAAACCTGGTTCCCTTGAATTACCACATTGATGGTAGTCCACTGAACACAGAAGGCATTATAAGAGATCTGGGAACACGGGTTGACAGCAACCTCTCTTTTGACCACCACATTGCCACTGTGGTCAGAAAGTCCTTCTATATGGCACATCTCATTACTAAGGGTTTTGCATCCATGAAGAAATAAGTCATTGTCTCCGTCTACTCTTCCCTCATTAGTCCAATCATCGAGTACAATACCCCATTTGGCATGTACCTCACTAGACACCTGCAACAACTGGAGAGGCTGCAAAAGTACCTCACCAAGAGGATCCTAGGCCTTAAACACTTGCCCTATATGGACAGACTCAAAAAATTCCAACTATTCTCTGACTCTATCACCTACTTAGAGGCAATCTCTGCTTGACTTACAAAGCCATGTCTGACCCAGCTCTGTTAAAAATGTTACATCTAAAGAAATCCCAATCGCTCCGCACCACACACTCCAGAGACCTCACCCTCATTACCACAATCAACAGAACATGCTAGAGAGACAGGTTCATAACCCAGAGACTGCCCATGCTATGGAATCGACTTACCATACATGTCAAGCAGAGCACCTCACTGGCCCTCTTCAAGAGAAGTCTTGATTAGTGAATGGGAAATAGAAAATTCACCCCGGGGATCACTCCAGTGGTTCTACTCAACATAGGCACTAGGAACTAAGGTTGGGTGGCACGATGCCAGGGTAATCTTATGGGCTAGGCTTGTAAAGGCTCCAGGGCCATTAGCCTAGTACATACCTATGAACCTATGGACCTAAAAGACTGGAAAGATGGAAGCAGCTTTAAACAAATATTCAGATAAGATGATAAAATTGCAAAAATCAGAGGTCAAATGAAGAAAAGTCTGGATGAATATGAGACTGTACACGAAGAGATGTTTCAAAAACTGACAGAGGATAGAACATGTAGGGAAATTTGAAATTTTCTGCTACACAAGAGATACTAGATGGAACAGATTGTATTAATTTTATGAAAGCACAAATAAACAACTGGAGTGGGTTTCCACAGTAGGTACTGTTAGTTGAAAGGGCACACCATGTGTATGCAACAAATCTGGCCATGAGAAATCAGCCAAGACCTTTACTAATAAAGATGCAAACCTACCAGCAGAAAGAGTTGGTCCTGACAAAACTGTGGCAAAAGGGCAAAAAGTATTAAAAGTTGAAGACAGTAGAGTGCTTGGTGAAAATGATATTCACTGTACACCAGGCAGAAAAGAAACAATTTTTTTCCAGCAATCAAGACTAGCTAAGGAGGACATGCAAAAAGTCTGTCAAACAAAAAATGAGCCCTCAAACAGAAGAGGACTCTGCTTTTCATTCTTCTGATAATAAAGCAGAACAGAAAGATTTTGCCATGAAACACTGTCCACTGTTTCAAAGTAAAATGCTTGAAAGACAGAAAAAAATCACTGGATTTGACCAGAAGAATCAGGAGTCCTGTGGAAATGAATAAGAATCTGGAGCTGGGAGTGGGAGATGAACAGGAGGAAGACCAGCAACATGGAAATCCATGAATAAATATAAGACTTCAAAGCATCAATCACATTGTGAAGTACAGCTGTATAAGAATAAGTGGAAAGAATGGGCTGTTGTTGACTTTGTTAAAGTTTTGAGGAACTGAAACACATTTGCCATGTCGTTAATGTTTAGAAGGATTCTGAGGGGAGGAGAAGATGAAGGTTATAATAACTTTAAGTAAAACAATTTATTTTTTTAACAGTATCTATAAGAAATGTTTCACAATATAAATTACGTCTTTTATAGTAAAGCATTTTAGCTGTTCTTGTATGTGATAAAGTTATTAAAGTAAACAGATGCCTTTTTTCCTTTTCTCTTTCTTTCTTCTTTTTTTGATATTATGAAATTTAGGCATTACAGTGCAAAAAGAGAAGAAAAGCTGGACAAAATCATATAATATTCTGTAGCCTTGGGTTCTTGGGGGAGGAGATAGGGTGTAAAAGTACACAGATTATAATATAATATAAGTAAAACTGATATATTTTCTCTAACTTTTGCACAGGTGAATATCTGGACTAAGGCCTTTAGCTTAATCTAATAACAAGGTTTACATTTAAACAACTAAATATGAGAACACTGAATATAATCAAAAGTTTTCATATAGCAATAAATATTTCAGCTTGCCTTTTAGGCTGCAACAGTGGAATACATTTTTCTTTTTTCTCTTACTTTTCCATGGAGGCAATCTGATAATAGGGCAATAATAGACAGAACACTGATTTCTTCATTGCTAAAAGTTGACGATTTCTGAAAGTATGCAAGTAGTTTTCACATCTGGGGAAGGGGGGTAAAGATAAAAAAGTACAGACACCAATTAGTGTAAGTAGAAGCACAGTCAATAATGTGTATCACAGCATGGATAACCTCAATTTCAGGTTAACTATGGCCTCTGTTAACAGTTATCTATTTGGCACAAATGTTCCTATTAGGAAGGTTAACCTTTATTATTTGAAGATGTACATAGGTATATATGTTTCTATTAAGCTAATAGGTTATGGGGTGTCTTGGCAGTGTATTTTGTTTTCTTTGAGGATTTTTATTGAAACAAAAACTCTTGTAAAATGTGACATAGGTTCCAATGTTGATAAGAAACAATTTATAAAGGATTAATCTTCCAAACGTTAATGGGTGCATGTATATCAAAAGCTGGATTTAGACATTTAAAAAGAATGTCATATATAATAGGAGTGAATAATAATTTCTTAACATAATGGCAACACATTCCATCCATATTATCTTGGACTGTCAATGAGCTCACAGGTATCATCTAAAAGGAAAGAAGATTTAATTATATTAAGAAATGCAGAGTGCAAATAGCAATGCTATAGGAGGCACATTTTGGAAGATCTGGGCATGTGAATTTGATAAAGAAAGGATTTCAGGATGGATATTCTGCAGAATTTCAGCATCAAAGAAAAAGAGGATTACTTACATTAATTGCAAGAGGAGCTGCAGTAGTGATAGAAGGAGAAAAGATAATAATGAGATATTTGCAGTAGTAACGGGCTACTGGCAAGGGATGAGGATTACATTGGCATGTATTTATATTCCACCTAAAACTTCTGTTTTGAAGTTTAAAAAACTTGGGAGAAATAATCAGCTTTCAGCAGGAAATATCACTTATAGGTGGAGACTGGAATTTGATTTGCAACTATGAAGATGTACCTGTGGGGCCTTGAAGGGAAATATATAACAAAAGAGGGTAGATTTCTGAAGAAATATATGAAAATATTTGGCACGAAAGATGTGAATTCCATATCAGGAACTCTGAGAGAATTTACATATTATTCCCCAGGGTACAATAACTGGGCTAGAGCAGACATAAATTTTATTTCACAGGAATATATCCATTTAATTCAGAACTTTGATATACATCAAACAGCTATTTCAGATCATGCTCTAATAATTACTAATATAAAAAGGCAGTGTAATGAACTAAAGATACTGGTGCTTCCCCACCTACCTGTTAAAACGAGAGAAATTTAAGGAATGGGTAGTGAAAATGATCCTAGAGTTATTGGGGAAGATAGAAAATACTCCAGAAGTTGTAGCTAGTGAGTAGATAAAATGAAGCGAGTTTAAAATAGGGTAGAAATAAAAGAAAAAGAGATCTGGTTAAGAAGAAATAAAAGTTATATAGAAGAGGTGACAAAGGTTAAAATATTACAAAAGAAGGGGAATCTCTCAAAACATGAGGAAGCACAATTGCAGAAGGCTAAAGAGAAAATAAGGGAATACCTGGATAATATGCATGAGCTTAGAAAGATTGCTGTTAAGCAACAATTTTTTGGTAATAACTCCAGAAAACAAAAACTTTTGGCACAATGACCTAGGCAACAGAAAGTAGAAAGGGTTGTTGCTAAACTTGGAGACCCTATAAATAGAAAAATAACCAGAGATCCTGTAAAGGTATTAGAGATAGTTCAGAAATATTATGAAAATATGTATAAAAAGAGTGGGGAAATCAAGGAAAAACACCGATGGAAATATTTATGGAAGACTTAAATATGCCAAGGTTAGAGGTAGATGAGGTTCAACAGCTAAGAATTAGAATAGGAGAAAAGGAGATAAAAATGGTGATGGAGAACCAACATATAGGAAATTCTAGAAGAATAAATAGTATTCTGATGGAAGTTTGGAAGTTAGAATGGAAGAAACTGATAAAGATCTGAAAGGCTTTGTTTAACAGAATTTAAAATGAGTGGAGGCACCAGCTGTGGTGGGTTTAATACCTAAAGATGATAAAGATCCATTTGCTCCAGCTTCATATAGGCTCATTTCCATTTTAAACCATGATTATAAAGTGTTTATGTCTAAACTGCGGTGGTGGTTCTGCAGTAGCGTTGTCGTCTCACAGTAAGATGTTGTCCTGTTTGATTCTTAGCTAGAGCATCTTCTGTGTGGAGACATGCTTGAATGGGTGTACCTTCATTGAAGGTTGTGCATCAGAGCTGGCAACTTGGCACGTAAAAATCTACTGCCAATCATTAGCGGACCAGAGTTCCACTGTGGCGACCCCTAACTGGGAGAAGCCGAAACACAGAACAACAACATTATAAAGTGTTTATGTCTAAAATAGCCAAATTAATTTTCAAAGTTGATTCCAGAATTAATAGGTATGGCTCAATTTGATTATCTGGTGGGGAGGCAAGCATTTGGCAACATTAACAGAACAATGCTGATCCAGAAGGAAGCAGAATGTAAGAAAATACTGCTGTTATTTGTGGTACTTGATGCAGAGAAAGCATTCAACACGGTAAGCTGGGATTTTATGAGTAAGGCAATGGAAGCATTTATATTCTCTGATACAATAATAAGGTTAATTAGAACAAAATATGAGGGATCCAAGGCAAACATTAAAGTGGAAGAGTTCCTCTCTGATAAGTTGTATCTGAACATAGGAACCAGGCAGGGGTTTCCTCTTTCCCATTTGCCATTTGTGTTATATTTAGAACCACTGGCAAAGAAAATAAGGGACTCAGAAATTCAAAGATATAATTCGTATAGTGTTCAAGAAAAGTTGACTTTATTAGCAGATTATATTGTTTTGTACTTGATGGAATTAAAAAAGAACATCAAAGTGTTTTGGAATATTCTAAGACAGTTCAGTGTTTTTCAGGATATAAAATTAATGAAGGTAAAACAAAGACTTTAGCTATAAACTATGTACCCACACATGAATAAGTCCAGCAATACCTATATTTATGAGGACATGATAAAATGAAGTATTTAGGAGTATACATTAAAAGGGATTTGGTTATGGCAGCTAAGGATATGTGAGAAGAGACTTAAAGAAAAGATAATACAAAATCTGATAAACTAAAAGCTCTTGCATATGGATATAGATAGCAAGATACAAGAAGTAAAATGTTTTAGTCCTGTTAGTTTTATACACAGGTCAGGCATATTTTTATCAACCAGAGGAGAAGTTGTGAATAGCAATTAATAAAGAGTTGAAGGATTTTATTTGGGAGGGGAAGAGGGCAAGGGTCAAGTGGGATAAGTTGTTCCTCCCTATAGAGTAAGGAGGTTTTTGACTACCTGATTTGAAGGGATATTTTATAGTTGCATGATTAAGGTTCTTATACATACCACAAGCAGAAAGCTACAAAGCAGAGGGGAAAATGATGGTGATGATGATGATGATAATGCAGAGGGGTAATTCAATTCAAGAAATAAGGAAAGGATTTTGGATGCAGATCTGTAAGAAGAATAACAACAGTCATACCGAATATTATATTCATAAAGTTTCAGAAAGTATAGTAATAATTAAGTCAGCAGGGGAAAAGATATTCTGCCAGTAGGGATGACTGCAATTAGGGGTACAGAGAATAGACAACAGGGGGATGGAATTTACTGGAGGAAGCTGGCAAAGAAACCAAGGTATTATGAACAAATGATTAGAGAAGGAAAGGTAACAGAATGGGAAGAGGCCAAGAAGACATTTGGATTTCAGGCTAGTGATTACCTTCCATATCAGATATTGATAGAATATAGACAAAGAGAAAGGGACAGAGAATCTTAGTGAAATGCCTGCACTATTTGAGTTTTTAATTGAACCTAGAACGGAAGCTGTTGTTAAAAATGGGATAATTAGTAGAGCATATAAAATATTCCATGATAATTGTAGGACTCAATCAGAAGAGAACAGAAAAGATTGAGAAGAGAGACTAGATAAGCAATTCACAAAAAAAACAATGGAAGGACATGTGCATGGCTCCCAAATATGCAACAAAGTCTAGAAAATTTAGGATTTTTCCTAGAAAAGTTTGCATAGATACTTTTGTACTCCAATCAGACTCCAAATAATTTTCCTCAGGTAGATGGCAAATGGAGCTGTGATGGGGAAGAAGGAGACAATTGGGAACAAATGTTTAGGGAGCATGCCTCTCAACTTCTTAGAGCAAGAAATCTGGACAAAGCCATTAATAAAAGTGGGACAAAGGCGCAAAAGTAGGGACAATTTTAAATACTGCTCTTACAAACTTAGAAAGTTGATAGAATAACAGATTTTGCATTAGCTTGAATTTTCTGAAGGGTATGAAGCCTGAAACTCAAATTCCTGTCATTATTTTCTAACTTCAGTCTTTAGTTATTTGCCAGTAATTTGCCAAAAAAACACAATTTTATGAAAAACGGACCAAACATATGAGGCAAAAATCTGGACATTCTGTAAAAATCTGTACAGTTGAGAGGTTTGTTTGGGACTGTAATAAGTTGGGCAATTTCCTTTAAAAATGTCCCTTTAAAAATTCTCTACAGAGTATTCTGTCAGAAATACTGGACGACCAAATGAGTGTAACTAAGGCAATGATTTTTTCCTGATCTGGGATGCAGGATCTGAATTGCCTAAACATAGTAAGACCTCATTAAGTTTAATTCTGGTGGCTGCCAATAAGCAATTACTAGAAAATGGAAATTAAAATCTAAACCAACTATATTTGAAGATGTGAATATTATAACACAGATAAAAGAACAGGAAGTTGGATTTTTAGAAAAGGGTACAAGTAAATTATATAAAAAATAATTGTGAGAATAATACATGCAGAAAAATGATTTGGAGGAGGAATGAGGTCTAAGAGAAGGCAGAATATATGTGATGTAATTATTTAATGTTTATAATTGTGACCTTCTTAAATGGTTTGATTACTTTTATATAAATGTAAGTTTGCCTATGTCACAAGTGATAACTCAAATGTGTTTAAAAATAATTCTTAGATTGTCACAACACTGTTTTGTACACCCTACTTTTCAGCTTCTTTGGCCTTCTTCTGTCAAACCCTACTCCTGACACTGCACCAGTTGGATGCAGCCCCTGTGATTCTAGCTTTGACCTCCTCATTCAGACTTCCATTCTCCTTAACCAATCCTCCCAGATAGTTGAACTTCTTAACTTGTTTCACTAGTTTTCTCTCAGTTTTTAGCTTCTTCTAATTTTACCCGTTTTCTGTCATTACAACTGTCTTATCTGTATTCAGTTTCATACTGCATGCCTTCAGTTTTGCATTCCAATCCCCTAGCATTTGCTGACTTTCTTGTTCAAGGTCTGCCTGTAATGCTAACATAATTTGGATACAACAGCTATGTTGATATGTTCCCACAGACTTGTTTGCTAATATAGTATAGCGGCTTGGAACCTTTTTCGTTTTTCTATTGCTGGTTTGGACTGTTTGGTTGTTAATATAGTATATCACTGGTAGCGTTATCGCCTCACAGTTAGACATTGCCCGTTCGATTCTCAGTTAGAGTGTCTTCTGTGTGGCGACATGCGTGAATGGGCGTTCTTTCATTGAAGGTTGTGCGTTAGGCCCGGCAAGCCAGCACGTAAAACTCTACTGCCAATCATTAGCGGACTGGAGTTCTGCTGTGGTGACCCCTGACCGAGAAAAGCCGAAAGACACAGACAGACACAGACACAGACCAGTATGAACAGCAGTGGGCTTAGAGCAAAATCCTCATGCACACCCACACCTATTGGGAACCTGTTTGAGAGTCTGAACACTGTTTGTACTCATGTTATTGGGTTCTTTACATAGCCTGCACTAATTTCACCAATGTTTCTGGGACTTTGAGCCATCTTAGGACTATCCAAATCAATTTTCATGGGACCTTGTCATATGCTGTCTCCAAATTTAAGAATGCCCATTTGGACTCTTTGCTCAAATCTGGCTTCCTCTCAACTATCTGTCTTGGTATAGACATCTGGTCAGTTCTGTTGCATCCTGATCTGAATCAGAAATGTTCATCTCCCATCTTACTTTCCACTACTTTGCATATTTGTTAATCAGTCACCTTCTCCAGCATTTTCATGCAGTGTGACAGGATTATGATACAGCTATACTGTCTACAGTTGTGAATGTCCCCTTTGTTATTGTACACTGGCACTAGAATGCATTTTCTCCAGTCATCTGGGATACGCTTTCTCTCCATACTGCTATGAGCACCCTTTGAAGCCATTTCTTCCCTAAGTCACCCAGCATCTCTATCACATGCACTGTGACTTCATTTAAGTTTGTATTTTTCACTAACTTTATTTTCCTTAGTGCTGTTGTTATTTTTAGTGTGTTGTCTTCTCCTTTCATCATAATCTATGTCTGGAACAGAACCGCTTCTGAGGGCTTTTCTTTATTCAGAAACTAATGGAAGTACTCCTTCTATCTGCCTTTGATGTCTTGTGAACTGATGAGCAGGTTGCTGCTGGCATCCTTTATGAAGGGTGTCTGATGACTCTTCTTTATCTTTCTGGATTTTTTGCCTTATATCCTGGTAGATAGTATGAATTACTCTGAACTGACTGCACTTGCATATAATAGGGAGGTATAATTATTTGCAAACATACTTTTGGGTTAAAAAATGTTGCAGCATCAGAGAGCAAGGTACATGACATACATCATCAGTCCTGAAGAAAATCACATCCTCATGGATAAACTAAGAACATATAGGAAATGTATTTTGGGAAAAGGGGGGGCCTAAACAGGCAGATCAGCAAAGGCTTGGAATCAAGTAAGAGCTGACACAAATGTTATAGGTGAAAGGAACTACACCGTGGCATAGTGCAGAAAAAGCTAATGACATAGTGGGACATGCCAGGACAAAAAATAGGCAAAATACAATTACCGTTAGCAACACTGTTAGTGGGCTCTCCACTGTCAGCATAGCTCTCAGCTATCTAGATTTATACAGAATGTCCAGATTTTTGGTTCATAATTTTGGTCTGCTCCTCAGTAAACTTGTGGTTTTCTGGCAAATCAGTGAGGACTGAATTAAATAAATAATGACAGACATTGACAATTCAGACTTCATATCCTTCTGAAAATGCATGGTAACACAAAACCTTTTATTCTAGCAACATTTTAAGTTTATACAAGCAATGTTTAAAATTTGTCACTATTTTTGAGTCTCTACCCCCATTATTTTTGGCTTTGTCTAGATTTCTTATACTGAGAGGCTGAGAAGTAATTCAGCCTTTAACACCAGATGAGGAGTACCTGTCCTCTGTAAAGGGCAATGACTTTCATGTGGTGAAGGATGCTGCAGGAATCATTTGAGGTGATGTTGGCACCAGTGTTTCAGATTCCTAAAACACCCACATACAGGCAGTCCAGAAATTTAGTGCTTGGCTGGCTTTGCTAAATTCAGGCTAGTTTTATCTGCCATGGTACCTGAGCACATATAATTATTATTTTTTTCCCCATCAGGTTCTCCATTAACATAAGCTCTAGCATAAACTCTACAAACACTGCATGGAAATTGCGGACATCATACCTTTAAGAAATAATTACACATAATTGTCAAGGGTCACATTTAGGGTTGCCAGCTGTCCGGTTTTTGACCGAACTGTCCGGTTTTCAGACAAATTGTCCAGTTAAAAAATTTAAACTCATGAAGTCCGTTTTTTTTTTGTGCCGCCAGAGGAGAGGAGAAAGTAAATGTATCCAGCTCGAACGGGAGCGGTACGATACACTACTAGCTACTACACAACAATGAAATACTTTTAACTTCAGTATTCCTGGTAGCTACATAGTTTAGACAGTACATACATTAACTTAAGTGGCAGTGATATAATACAAATGGACAAATTTTATTTTCTGCTATACGGATTGTAGAGATATCACTGGAAGACAGTACACCACGGTGGGAAAACGGTATTTCTTTAGCTATCATTATCCTACCAACTACCAAGCAGTGACAATAGAAATCTTATAGCAAGATTTAAAATGCTTAAGCACTCTGCCAACATTGCCCAGTGTTGCATTGTAGTACACTCAGACTGATTTTAGAACTTCACCATGCAGTGTAATACTGCTAGCAATTAACACGCCCTGATTTGTATTATCCTCATCTACTATGTTGAACCGTATTCCATGAAACAAATTGTGCGTCTTGCTTTTTGGGCACTTGCAGTTACCCAACATTATTTTGCTTTCACTTGATTCTGTCACAAGGGACCACATTGAAAAATAAAACTATCTCTTTGCCATGTTCAGAAAATGGCAAGTGTTCTAGCTGCATGTGATTTCTTTTCCTACGTGCATCTTTCTTAGATCTAGAGGCTTGAGTCATATTTCATTCAGTCTTATTGCCATTTTACAACTGCATAGCGGCGGTCCAGTCTGCATCTTCGTAAACTTGTATTAGAGCGCATTGTTGTAGGAAGTTACCTGTTTTAACCCGCAACTTTGGCATGATATAGAAAAACATTAATGAAACTCTTTAAAGTATGTGTGCTTTTCTGAGATTATGACGTATACTTTGAAAGTAACATAAAACATGTCACCTGTTAGAAATCCATTCATCCACAACCCCTTTATCCCATGTTTTGCATATGTGACATGTAAAGAAAAAGAGTGGGAGGTCAGTCGGACCCAGTACAAGATCTTAAGTACTAGCATCTGAAATATCACACTAGGGGCAGTAACACTTAGCTCAATTGACCCCACCCAATACAGGCGCAGCCAAGGACTGAAACTTCCTAATCCGGCACGAAACGGAAAATATGTTACATCTGAACAACTGAGTACCTGTCCCACGCCCCAGTACAAACAGTATTTGACAGAACTTTCAAAATGCAAGGGAATGTTAAGATCATCATTTCTGAATGAGCAGTAAAGTGATGTTATTGACTTAAACGATCTTATGGGGTAAATCAAAACTTACAATTTTTTAATAGCAAAGATAACTGCTTACATTTTTTTTGGATTTTTTTAATCAGAATTACCACCATGTGCACAGGCTGCTAGCTCTTGACCTTTTATCTCCATGGATCATCCATAATTAGGTTTAGGAACATAGAAAATAAATAACTGGAGAAAAATGCACCATATTGACACTTTTCATCAATACTGGTACTTACATCTGCAGCAGCCTAGCAGTGCAATTAATGCCGCCTGTGTTCTTTTCTCCCTTTGGCACGGCTTAAGTCATCAAAGTGGGTGGTCCCATCAGCTGATGTCACTGTGATGTCACAAAATAGGTGGGGCATGGGCGGGAGAGGGGGTGGGAATGGGTGGAGTTACGTGTGATGCGAGGGGCGTGACTTTAGTCCAGTTTTAGCCGCAAAGAAACCTGGCAACCCTAGTCACATTAACCATATATTGACATATTATTTCTTCAGAGGGTTATCACCAGAAACAATTCCATGCTGTGCTGCACAATAGCAGTCTGATGTTGAGAGCAGAATGGTTGACGATGATGATGATGCCATAACTATCATTCTCATGAGACAGCCTCAGGACAGTGGCACACAGTATACTGGCAAGGCCCCCTACCCTACAGCAAGTCAGTACCTCTGTAGGCAGTGGCACAAGCTCACACTCAGTATAATGAAAAAATGATAATACAACAAGGCGGAACACAATGTAGCTGTGCAACCGTTTCTTGTGTACAACCTGCACCACTTGATGAAGAAACAACCCTTTCAAAGGCAGTAGTGCCCAATATTGCATCTGTATATTGTAGTGCCAAGTGAAGACATTTTTTACAGCTAATTCTACAGAAACACAAGACCTTGTCTGCTCAGCAGCAGAATTGCCATGACAGAGTTGAGGCCCAGGCAGCTGCCACTGTGAATTGGGTGGGAATGGTCAGAATAATACAGGATATGTGTGAGGAAATTCACTAGTACATTGGAATGGCTGAGGCCTGACAATTCCATGATGATCCTCATGTGCAGTACAGCTGCACAGATGGCATCCATGTCAGGGTCTTTCCGCACACTAGGAAAGATTTACAAATCAGGCATTGAGGACACAGCTGGACATGGAAAAGGGAGTGTCTACATGTATAGTGGACAAGTAAACAATACACCACATGAATCCTAAGAAAGTGTCACAGACATTCATTACATTCCCCAAAGAAGAAGGCAGTCAGGCCTCATCAGACTTCCACAACACATGGTAGAACCTCTCAGTCTAGGTCTGGGTCAAGCAGAACTGCTAAGTCAATGTTACGAGGTTCCCTTGTATCCAGTAGATCCTGCCTTTGGAATAACTCAGCATCAAGCTCAAATGTCAGCACTTGCTCGCACTCTCTGGGGCTGTCACCTCACTATCTTTGGGGGACATTATGTATAACACCTTCCAAATGTAAGTTACATTTTGATGATCAGTAACACAAAACTTACCCACCAAGAAATCACTTCACAAACATTGTGTTTATTGCATTCACAGGACAAATGCTGTATTTGTTCTCCTTATTCTGTTGTACCTGAAAGAAAGGAAAGAGACAACAACAGGAAAAAAAAGAGAAGAGCAGCAGCAACATAATACATTTCAAGATGGAAAACTAAATACATTTCAATTACTAGATAAATACGACTTCAGCAAGTAACAACTGCTGTGAAAGTGAGTACTCAGGGTATAGGCCTTTACTTTATTGTATCACCTGCTCCTCTGTAGCTTATGCAAAGCTTGCCAGTATAACTAGTATTTGTGCCACTGAACACTATACAAATGGCAATGACTAATACCATATGGCCAATGCAGCTGTGCATGATATGGAAAAAACACCTGATGTACAGTTTAAGTTGACTATGCACCACTTAGCATAGCCCACAATAACAGTGCATGCATAAAGTATTATATGTGTAACTCTTCACTCTCCTATAGTGAATGTCATGGCCCATAGCTGTCTACTAGATAAAGCCTGTTTGCCTAAGCTGCAGTGTACTATGCATGAGTTTGCCTGAGGGTTTTCCATGCTACTCACATTGGATGGCCACCATCACTATCGTCAGTGGCAAAAATGATAGAGGTATCTGCACTGATTCTATTACTGATTTATTGTGGCAGTTGTGCACTCAGACTGATGTATCATCATGTTATGCATAATACAGCAGGCTATGAACATTTTGCTTGTAATAACAGGCTCATACTGAAGGACTCCCCACAACATGTCCTGGGAATAGGATTAGGTTTTGAGCAGGTCAAACACTTGAGAATCAAACCTGCACCTTGTTTCTGTATGGTAAACACCTCAACCATTATGCCAGCCCTTCTAAACTTGTTTAATGACCATCCATGTCTGAGGCAGGGCAGTATTAAAGAGTTCCTCAGTAGCTCCCTGAGGATTACAGACTGGTGTTACTAGCCAAGGTTTGAGTGGGGAGCCTATGTCACCTAAAAAAACAAAACAGGGAGAGGACACATAGTAAAATAGGAGGTGATTACTCAGTGCCACCTACACCATGATGTAGATTCACAATAACAGTGATTAACAGCATTAGAATAATTTGCACTTGCCAACTAAATGACCATTCAGAATCCTACCATGCAGAATGAGGTGGTACAGTGAAACTGTGTGCCAAATATGGGAATCATGGGCACTGCCAGGATGATAGCCCAATACAGTGGTGATGCACCCCTATGCATCACACACTATTGGCAATGGATAGAATGGCGACCCTTCCTGTTCTAGCACCACTCTGTCCGTGGTCCATTTGGGACCCGTATTACAACATGGGTGCAAACTATCATACCAAGCACCTCTTGAAAGTGAGTCATTCTGTAGAATACAAGCATGGCACTACCTCATTCCAGTGGTGACTCTTGGAAATAGATATACTTATTTATGTATGCCAAGGGTATATAGAGGAAATGATGCACAATCCTTAAGGCAGAGGTCTGTGAGATACCAAATGCATCCCCAGTTTGCTTCTGAAAGGTACCCATGGCAAGCATAAGGAATACATGCATATGGTCGAAGACACCATCTCAGAACGTTGCATCCTCCAAACATAAATGTCAAAACTCACAGGGGTGAAAGGTTGGAATGTCGAGCATAACACTGAATTCAGCATTTCCAGTCACTCAACCACCACAACAAGCGCTACCATGGGTTGAGAAGGGGGGGTATTAGCCTGGCTGGCATTCAGTGTTCATGGATTCGGTGTCTGAAAATTCAACATTTTGCAAACTGGGGTCACTGCCTTCGACATTTAGGACGTCGGACAACTAATGTTCACCTAAATGCATGTATACCAAAATGATGCACAATCCTTAAGGCAGAGGTCTGTGACATACCAAATGCATCCCCAGTTTGTTTCTGAAAGGTACCCATGGCAAGCATAATAAGGGCTATACATACCTTGGTGTCCATAGGTTTAGAAGGCCACACTTTCCCCTAGTTCCTATTTGTGGGTCATACAGGCTCACAAATACCATTGTTAAATCCCTGACCCCTTAAAACCTGTCTAATAATTCCTGGTGAGCAAAACGGAGGTGAGTTATCCTTTGCCCATAAGGTCCTCTCCTAGGACATTGAGTCCTGCTTTGTGCATTGGGTTTTGATGTGTCAAAATAAGCAACTCACATAAGAAATAGCCAAGCTTACAGTGAAACTGAGTACCTTCATGGATTGCAGAGTGGTTATAAAAGGTACAGATATACACCAAAACATGACTATGAATCTCACAAAGCCCATAAGAATGTCTCATTTACCTAGGAAAGTCACAGATTTTTAACATATTACTTATTTAGATCTCATTATTCCCTCATTGTATAAAATTTTCTCAAACCTGTTGTAACCGCTTTCCTTTGACAGTTATTCTCTCTGAATCCTGCCTGAATTGCACTTACTTTAACCCATGTAAATAGCCTCCAAACTTAATAGTAATGACAATGAATACCACCTTCAGCATATAAAATCATATCCAATTACACGTACAAACTAAGAATGTTTACTCTAGCCTTTTTGGTACAGATTTAAAAAAATATATATAAATAGACAAAAAAGGGCCAAGCTGATTGTAAAACTCCAAGGCAGAAGTACTTAGTGAGTTTTATCTATTACTAACTGGTAAAGGGATGGCAGACATCAAGAAATAATACAAAATAAAAAAGGAGTCAGTATAACAAGGTACAAGAATTAGCAGAGGTGATAAAATGGCATTTAATGGGTGGATGATATGGGGTAAGAAGATGGGCTACATATTACATTATCGAAGTTTCAGTACTTCGAATACCATATGGTCGACACCATATGATCGCAGTACTAAAACTTTGAAAATGTAATTAAAAAACAAAAAAAACTGCTGTGAGCAGGGGGACAAGCTCTCCTGCACCCCCCACATCCCCCCTACTTAAATATACTAACTCTGTGATCGCACTTTAACAGAGTTAAGTGCAGGAAAGGGAAGGTTTCCCTTTCCTACGCTGTAGCGCAATCTTGGAGTTGGTATATTTAAGTAGCGGAGGGTGTGGAGTGCAGTGAGGCTTGCCTCCCTGCCTACACCCTTTACTTTTTCTTTTTTTTTTTTTCATTTTTTTATGAACATTCAAATATTTAATCGTTTGATCATTAAAGGTCGACCTTTAGTGATTCGAACAATTGAATATTCGATGTTCCAGTAGGAGCCTGAGAATATGGAATGAGGTTCCAGTGGCTTAGGGATAAAACATTTGCATTGGCATGGTGTAATAAACACAGATCAAGTGCATTACTGATGAGCTATAAATTATGGATTTAAGCAGAACAGAATTCCATAGAGTAGGACCCCTTTTGGAGATGTATCTCTCTCTGTGGAGCAGACACTGAAGGGTCATCTTTGAAGACCGAAAGAGTCAGGAGTGTGTAGTCAAGGAGGATGGTATCTGAAGTGTACTGAAAACTTGCTAGATAAAGATGGGCAAAAGTCAGAATACAAATATTTCTACAGGGGGATGCCAGCAAACCTCTCAACCTCTTAAAGCAAGAAATCTATAAAAAACCCTAATAAAGCCCAAAAAAGGGACATATTTTAAATATTATTCTTATTACCTCAGAAATTTTCTAAAATAACAACATTTGTGTTAGTATGCATTTTCTGAAAGATATGAAATCTGAAAATCAAAAGCATAATATTACTTAGTGACTTAAACCTTCAGTGATTTGACATAAAAACAAAAAATTGATGAGGCAAAAATCTGGACAATCTGCAAAAATCTGGAAAGTTGGAGGAATATGGTCATTTTGATAGCACAGAATATATCATTAAAGGACTAAACAGTACCAAAAAAATATGTGGAATCACTGCAGAACCAAACCAATAAGAAAAAAAAAAAGGCTTCTCAATGTCACGTTTCTGAAGAAGTCAATTTCTTGCGAAAGCAGGAATAAAGTTGTATTTATGCTAAAGTCTTTTGTTCGTTAACTTGCCTTCATTGACCTTGGGAAGCATCTGTTTTTTCTTAAAGGACTAAACAGTGTTGACTTTCTTACTCTGGTAGTACAATAAAATAATAAAACAACATATTTTTTCAGGGTTTTTTGTATGATATCAGTGTCTATTTACTGGAGAAGGACAAAATGTATAGTATGGCAGCTTGTGAACTGAGGCAAGGACTTAAGTCAAGTGAAGATTTTTGAACCATAATCGCATCAGGTTTTTGAAATGTGAGAGAGTATCTAACTAGCTACCAGACATTTGTAATTTTCTTTAGATTAATACTGATACTTTTGAAGTAAAAAGTTCCATGAATTTGTTTATTAATGAGTTTCTCAAATATCTTTGCAAGATGGAGGGAAGAATTGCTAAGGGCCTGAAATGTTTAGGTTGGGAAGAGTTGGCAACTCAAGGAATTTAGATGGCAGTTTTTCATACTAAAGAAACTATGCCACATTGAAAAGAAGTATTAAAAACAAAAATAAGATGGCTGCAGATATAGGCAATTTTTTTTCTATTAATTTTAGGTAGAGGAAATTAAGATTAAGATTCTTTTCAGTAGTAGCAGAGAAGCTTTTATATTGAATCAAGAAAGATTTGATGGAACTTAAATGTAGGGTTAGAGCAGTGAGTGTTATGGAGACAGGTAGGATTACTGGAGGTTTTGGAGGAGAGACAGTGGGAATGCTGGGGGTTTCTGGCAAGGTTGTATATATGAGTAGAATCAGTAAAAAGGTCTTGAAAGTTTCAAACTTTTTAGAGGAAGGTACAAGAGAGAGTGAACTGCATTGTTTTGTTCAACTAGATTTTTTTTATTTAACACTCGCATCATTGTGGTATGTGAAAATACTTTTTTTAGTTCTGGCATAGGTAGCCAGGCCTCATCTATTTTTAACTGTTATTCTAACCTTTATTATGACTCCTTGGAATTGTGAAATTAAGTTTGTGTTATTAGCAGTTTTCCACTAGAGATGGATTTTGACCTTGTGTGTTTCATAATTTCAGTCATGACTCATAAGCAGGAGTTACAATGTAACCCATGCTTTGTTAGGGGGTAAAGATTTTTTGAACATGATTATAGAAGGAGAGATCATCTACAGGGTTTATATAATTACAAATAAGCGTCCCATTAAAGTATCCTAATTGCTCTAATAATGTACTTTTATTATTAAGTGAGAAGAATCTACAAAGGTTAATGGTGCATTGTACCCTGGGGGTTTCCTGAAGGACCATAGTAAGAAGACAAAGTAGTGATTACTGTATATATTTAGAAGTATTTGAGCTGAAACAGAATGATAAGGAATAGTTATGAGTATGGCATCAAGAAGCGACTAGGTCTCAAAAGTCTTTGTATTAGGGTTGGGGCACGTACACTGTGAAACTATTTTTGTTAGGTCCAGAAATGAGACATATGGATGGAAGCTGGGCTGTAAAGATCATTGTCCCTTCTGGGTGAGTTCTCTTTGAAGAATATAGAGGATTATGATCAGGTTTCTGATTATAACCATATTGTTGTGTGCTCAAGAAATGGGTGCGAAGAAATTCACCTTGAAAGCAAAGCATGTACATATTTCCTTTGTTTAAAACTTCTGGGGGGGGTTGACAAAGGAGTAAAGTCAGGGACAGTTTTTAAGTATTGTTCGAATTTAGTTAAGTAAATTATTTAAAACTCACCCTAATTTCATGGACAAAACAAAAGTATGAGGCAAGATATTCAGGGATGGTTGAGAGTGAAGAAACAACTCTTGTATAACACCCAAACATAACAACACTTAAGGAGTGTGTAACAGCACTGCTATGGGCGGGTCTCACACTACATAAGAGCTTTATAGTTTTATCTTTTTACTTATTTTGGTGCATAATCATGGTGTTTCATGCACTACAAAATTATAACATTCAAATGAAGGGAACAAATTGCGTAGGAAATACAGCTGGATATCAGAATATGAAAGAAGATAGCTAAAGCAATATGTGGTTGTTCCTAGGGTCTACAGGAACCAGTGTAACTAGCCACTTTTGATCAATTTCTAAAAGTGAGATTGAAGATGCTTTTAGCCATATTTAAAGTGTTTTGTGTCTAGAATAAGAGCACCACCACCTAATATATGTGTCTGAGCAGTCTTTACAATAAAATGTATAGTTAAATTAAACCTAGGACTGCTCTCTGTGGACCTTATTGACAGAGGAAACAGATAAGGAGATTTCTGTCTATAGGCACATTATGATCTATTGAACTGGTGCTTAGGAGGAACCTATAAACCCAAATGTAAGGCGAAGAAGAAAAAGATGATTGGGTTTAAGCCATATTTGTGTAATAGAAAGGATGCTGGTGCTGTGCATCACAAGTGAAGCTTACACTAGGGAATACTTACTGTTTATTCTATAAATGCTGTTATAAACATTACTAACATGTTTGTGGAGAAGTGGGGAAGATGACACAGTAAAAGTAATAGAACAGAAAAGACCAAGGTTACAGTCACTATTTCTAGATAGTAGGATATTTTATAATTTAACTGTTCTGTGAAATAACAAAGGCAAAGATTTTTGAATGTGGAAGAGTAGATTGAATAGAGGGCAGACTTATTTTTGTTGTAAAGGAGAGTGAGTAGGCTGCAGGAATGGATGGAAACTTGGAGTGAGAGAGAATTTTCTTGATTAATTGTGGGTGTGAGGGGGAGTAGTAAGATGTGAGCATGGTAGGAGATGTTCATATGAGATGTTTGATGGTATGGGGAGGGTGGTGATGTATGATGAATGAATTGTAGAGTGAAAGTTTTAACTAGGAGTGTGTTTTGGTGGAAATGAAGAAGGATGATGGGAGAGGGAGTAATGGTGAATGTGTGCAAACACTGTAGAGGATTCATAGTTGGAAAGAGTGGCTGGTACCTTCTCTGAGATTATTAGGAAGACAGCAAAAGAATAAAGTGGTAGAAATGCCCTCAGAGGGATAGTTATGCATGGAAAGAGTAACAAAATATAAGGAGAATAAAATGTGGAAGAAAGTGATGCAGAGTGAAAGAGGGAGGCAAGATACTTTTGTTTTCCACCTAGGTAGGTAGCTGTCTTGAACATAAGAAGAGGAAGGTGATATGTGACAGGAGTTATTGGAACAAAGTGAATATGGTGTTTGCTAAATGGAAACAGGCTAGGTGCTGATATCTGTAACCTTTCCAGATGGCAGAGGCTAGAAATGAGGTATGTCACTGGAGGTATAGCATTAAAAGACATGAGACACCCTTACCTGCCACCTAAACGTATATCTATCTGAAGTATAGGTCATAATGTATGATTAGTCTTTGATGGTATAGGAGTAAAAATGCATAGTGGGATCAATTATCAGTCACCTAAGGATACTTGTCCTGAGACAAGAGATAGGTGAAGTAGCATAGAAATATTACCAGTATGTTAAGTTGCTATTACTAGATAGTTTTAAGCAGGAAAAGCTTCTGCCTAGTAGCAGAGGGTTGTGATATTTGATAGACTAAAAAAGGACTGTGTGCCATAGTCTGGCAGAAGACTAGTAGTAAAGGATATGGGTAGGCTGAACAAGTGGAAGGAAAGGTGACAACTGAGGTTCAGTATAAACTGACTGCACTTATCCTACCCTGGCTGCAAACGTTAGGATTGCAAAATTAAGTGTGGGACTGGTACTGTCCTAGTGCTGAACTGATGACAACAAAGCAGGAGAGGATCTAGGGAGTCCTGATTATATCTTGAATGGACTATTGGGATTACAGTAAGAGGACAGAAGCAGCAACAAACAAAAATAATGCTGGGGGTATCCTCAATGGGATAAATTCCAATAGCAAAATGGCAATAATTTCACACTACATGGCCCTCATTAGACTGCACCCTGAGTACTGTGTGTAGTTCCAATGGTCATATAAGGAAAAAGGACACCAGGCACCTAGAAAAATTTCAGAAGAAAGCTGCCAGAAAGATCCGCAGGATGTTAGGGCACTGTTCTGACCACAGCTTAAATTCTTTTCATGTGACCAGAAGAAACAGAGTGATATTTGTGTATGCAATAATGTAAGCTGAAGGTGTCATACTGAATGCAAAGACCATGGGGGGATAGGATTAGAGTTACAAGGTTCTAAAGACTGCCTACTCTACTTCAAAAAACTGCCAGAACTGGTAGTAGAGAGGGAGAATATGTAGACTCATTCAAGAGGAAGGATATAGGTAGAAAAAGGGGTAAGGAAATGGCAGTAGCACATCTAGGGTGGGGCAAGAGGGGCAACTGTCCTGGGTGTAGAGTATTGGGGGAATACAATCAGCTGTTCCAAATTTCTCTTTAATGCAATATTGGTTTTTAAATGCCAGTATTGCATTTGCAGTCAAACTGAGTGCCATAACATTCCATTTCTGGTTTAAACTGTAGCAACTGCTTGAGACACTGTTACAAGCAGTTTGCTACAGATTAAAAGTAAAAAAATATATATTTTTTTTTAACTAAAACCTATGTACTGTAGTGCTCAGTGCAAGCAGGACATAAACTATAGCAAATCTTTGTTACTTTTGCAGTGAGGAGCTTGCTACAGTTTAAAAGAAGGGCACAGAAATGGGACCTGAATGGCTAGGGCAGGAGGGAGTGGGGAGCATGTCATGCTTCTACTATCCATCTGGTTGGTAATCCAGTATAAGGAATGGCCATTTTTTACCCTTCCATGAAAACCCTTCCAAGAAGACTTGGTGGAGGGCATGAATCTGACTGTAATAAGCCAATCGCTACAATGTGGCAATCAGCTGATTGCAGTGAAGTGTTTCTTTCTTTTATTTGTTCTTTTTTTTTTTTCTTTTGCTCTTCATTTGATGAATTGATAGGGTGGGGCACTGGTTCATGCTACTGTCAATGGGTGCTGGTTTAGCCAGTTATGCTTTTGGGAAAGTTTGGAGGTAAGGTAGAATTTTTAAGGCACTCGAAGGCAGACTAGACAAACACATTGTCTCCTTATGTCAAGCAAATGTTATGTAATATAATGAAATTTAAGTGAAGTAGCTATCCCCCTCCATTCACCGCATTACCTTACAAGGAAGTAAAACTTAAGTTTCACAAACAGTGGAATAAACTTCTTAAAAGGAAGCAGTGCATCTTCTTTTGAGCAAGTAATGACATTTTTTTCTTCTTTGCATCAAAGTGAAAACAATGCTGCTGATGGTGGAAACCCTTCAGCTGAACAATATTAGACTATGAGACAAAGGTGTCTTTTACACTATGAAATCCAAGTCACATCAGAGAACTGAACATCATTTTACATGGGTCCATGGATTGTTTGCTTGTAGTAGTCTTTTAGTTTTGCATGGCAAAGTTAATATAATTTAGTTTAATTTACTAATTTGTTAACTCATTAAGTAAATTGGTTATCATGGATCCTTTATTGCCAAAGCCTAGGCCACAAGACTAAGGATAAATGCAATGTATAGGGACACTCAAGGAACTTCATCAGAATGTCATTATTTAATCTCCACTTCCTTTTATACCACAATTTCCACCCCATTAAAAATAATTAATTTAAAATTAGACGACAAATACTTAAAGAGGCATACACACTCTATAAGGCTATAGAAAAAATGATTTTACAGCTTCTAATTCTCCTGTACTTGTATAACCCTTAATACCGAAAATGAATTAAATTAAGTATAATAATTATAATAATTAAACAGTATGTCAAAAATAATTTCTGTTAAAATATTCCCTCAACATATTCAACCATCAACCAATAAATATAGCATTATGTATGTTTAAATTTCATGTACAGCTCATATAAAACCTAAAGTGCATATAAACATATTTATCTTTTTATCAAATAACTATTGGCTCTTATCTTGAGTGTTGGTTGCAAAACTATGTTATCATTTAAAATGGGGGGAGATTGCATTCAACCTAAGTTGCCAAATAAACTCTTTATATTCTAAAAAAAATCTCCCAGTTGCCCCCTCTCTCTGTATTTTATTTCACAACTTCAGTGTTTTTTATCTAATGAAGTTTTAAAATATTAGAATGAAAGAGCTAATCCAGTTTATTTTGGAACACAGCTGTGTTTGGATCTATCCTTCTGCCTTTGTGTTGGTTTACAAAATAAGCTGTGTTTAGATCTAGCTGTTGCCTTTGTGTTGGTTTTGTGGCCAGTTGTCTTCATTTTGGACCCAACGTCAATGAGACCAAACAAAATTTGTTTGTACTTACTACAACTTTCTCTATGTCTGGCAACAGCATTGTTAATATTCATCCTACTGATGTATAATTATGTTTGTATAACCTGTTTCTCAATGCCCTCTCTGTTTTGCCTATGTAGAACCAATCACATCCTGAGCATTTTGCCAGTAAATAATATCTGCTGTTCCACAATTACCTTTCTTAAAAAACACTTTAGAATTTAAACCATTTTTAAATTGATGCTGTTTTTTTCTAAAATCCAGGGACACTGTTTGCAAGCCCCACAATTATTGGTTCCCATTGTATTCTTTCCATAATTCCCTGAACTTATTGCTTCAAATATTTTTTAAAATTCAATAAAGTTTTATTAATAAAAAAAGGATCATTGCTCACAGTTCTACATAAATTATCACTACCCCTCAAAAACTTCCAATTACCTTTTATAATATCCTTAAGATCACCAGATAATTCATTACAGATTCTTCCAAAACTAATATTGGAAAAACACATTTTCAAGGATTCCTCCAGAACCAAATTCAAATCTCCTCCCGAGAGTGGTTTAAATTTTATTCCCCATGAGTTACTAACCTCAATAATAATATCCTGAACCACAACACATTCTTCTTAAGATGAACAACTTCTTAAGTACATTCATCTCCCCTTCCAAATCACTATAATAAGTCATCCTCACAGCCCTTATACAATAGCCTCTAATAAGATATTTCTTGAATGCAAATGGGTGCAGACTAGCATAATGCAAGTAAGAATTACTTAAGGTGTTTTTTCTGTAAATCTTTGTTTTAAAACCCAACCCTGTTTGTTTGACTTGAATATCTAAATAAATAATAGTATTTATGTTAAAATTAAAATAAAAAAAAAGTAATGGACCTATGTAAAAATTCAACAAATTCCTTAACTTTATCATCAGGGCCAGTCCATAAAATAAATATATCATCTAAAAATCTCAAATATAACTTGATAAACTTAAAATACTTAGAAGTAAAAATCTTACTTTTCTCCCAAGCCAGTAACACACTGTTTGCATATATGTGGCTACATGCCGCATCCACTGCAACCTCCTTCAACTGTTTAAACACCTCTCCCTCAAAATAAATATAATTCTTAAGCACTAAATCAACCAAATCTAGTAAAACTATAACATATTCAGCTGTTAAAAATTCAGTTTCAATTAATGTATCAAGGAAATGCATCATCATCCCCTTTGGGGAGAGTGATGTCCCCACATATTATCACATTAGTAACAATGTCCTAAGCACACAATCAGTAATCAGGCACTCAGGTTCATAGCAACCTGACTTTTGATCACCATGTTGCTTCCCTTGTATGGAAAGCTTTCTAGATGGCCCACCTTATAAGTAAGGGTATCTCATCCAGGGAAAAAGAAGTCATAGCATCCCTGTATTCTTCCCTTATAAGGCCAATTTTTGAGTACAACACCCCCTTCAGCATGTACCTTGCAAAGCACATGCAGCAGCAGGAGAGACCACAGAGGTTCCTCACCAGGAGAATCCAGGGTCTCAAACATCTACCCTACACAGATAGGCTAAAAGTCCTGTTCCTCTAATCAGTTTCATACAGACTCCTCAGAGGTGTCCTCTGTCTGGCATACAAAGCAATCTCATACACCACCTTGATGAGACAGCTGCATATCCGCAAGTCAAGCTCCACTTGAGTAACCTGTATGTGCGACCTCAACCTGGTCTGTGATATCAATAGGACTTGTTGGTGGGACAGATTTGTGTCCCAGGGACTCCCCGATCTGTGGAACAGACTCCCTCTCCACATCAAGCAGCACCTCATTATCCTTTTTTAAGTGCAACCTCAATAACTGTATAGGAAACAGAAAATACACCCCTGGGATTCCACCTGTGTCCCTGCTGGACAGAGGCTTTGGGTGCTGACTTATCTAAACATGTGCTAAACTTTTGGCTAGGCTTATAAGGGCTTCAGGGCCAATAGCCTAGTAATTTCCTATGATCCTAAGAAAAAATAATTCCTCCTCCATTGGGATGGAATTGAAAAGATTAATGACACCAATAGTTAAAAAAGCAACCATCTGATCTAAAATGTCTGGCAACACTCTCCTCAAAAAATCCCATGAATTTTTTAACAAATGAGATTGCTGACTATAGATAGGCTTTAATTTTTTAACTATATAAATACCTAGAGGGCGGGTCTTGGAGCCACCAGTGGCAACAATTGGTCTATAAGGTGGTTTAACCAAATCTTTATGATCTTTAGAAATCCCAAACATAGTGGCAATATATGGCTTTTTGACCTTCAAAAATTTATATACTTCTAAGGTTATTTTACTCTAAGTAAAATGTTCCTCTAAATAAAGGTCTATACTCCATATTAACTTAATTTCTTGAAACAATAGTATAGGACTCTGAGTTATGCTTGCCTGGCTGGTATAAATTTAAAACTTTTTTTTGAAGTGTAAAAAAATCTGGGGTAATAATTAAATGACTGTAATTAAAAACATTGAACCCATTTTTTATACTTTTTGAAAAAGGTTTGAAATTTATACCAGCTAGGCAAGCAGATGTTGCAGATACAATTTTCAAGTTAAAGTTTTATGTGAGGAAACTGAACTTAGCATTATGTTTTATTAAGGAAGATGGCATGATGAAGGGAAGGGCAACTGACAGTAATTTTGGTACAAGGAGTGCATTCACCCCCCCCCCCCGTACTCCCAATATTAGTTGCTTTAGAAAAAGCTTGCATGGATATTTACCAATTATACAATAATAAAAAGAAAAACAAAGTATAATTTGAGTAAGGAAGAATATGAATTATTGAATACTCTAAAGAGAGAACTATTAGAATCATGAAACCCATTAAGGGTGGGGGAGTAGTGATTCATGAAACTATAAATTATATTAGTAGTATGTCTAACATTCTACATAATTTGAAGTCCTATACTATTGTTTCCAGAAATGAAGTTAATATAGCATATAGACAAATTTATTTAGAGGAACATTTTACTGATAGAGCTCAGACAGTGCATCCTTATTGTCTAGTTTGAGTTAAATGGGTTATTTCTTGTTTTATATACGCCCCGTGTCTGCTCTTACATGCGTGTAGTGCACCATTGTGCACTGCCATGTAACAGTAATTACCACTGGTGATTATAGTAACAAACGATTTGCTTGTTAAATTTTCCCTGAACACTTTGCCTGTCGTCCTCCAGAGGTTTTTTGTGGCTCAGCTCTACTGTCAGGTAGAACACTAGCCTAAGAGGTACCAACACACCTTTCACCCACTAGCCATTCCTAAGTGCGACCTCTCTTCCTGACTATATAAATTTACCTAACACTATGGATGTACAATTTCCCACAGTTTCTCCAGCCAGCTTGGTTGACATGGGCATCCTGAGACAGTGTAGTAACTGCCTCAAGTTCACCGACAACCCTCTACTCCTAGACCACACAAACTCAACATGTGAAAGATGCAACTATGTTAAGAAACTTGAATCCATGCTTTTTCACATGCCAGTCAGTACATATGACAATGAGCAGGTCATCAGCATGCACACTTCATACTCCACCCAAACCCACATCACACATACCTATATAGGCAGAGGTCCTCACCAGAAACTTACCTAAACACCAGAGACCACCCAAACACAAACACAAGCATGCTAGACAATACGTCCTCTGCAGAACACAGTACACATAATAGCTCACATACCAGTGTCTCATCTGTCAAGCCTTAAGGCAAAATACAAAACCAAACATATTAGTCATAGGTGATTCCATCACGAGATACACACATGTCCTTCTCACTAGGCTGGATAAGGAGAAGGTTACGGTCAGCTGTCTGTCAGGTGCCAGGATCTGCCATATCACACATGCACTCAAGTCTCTCAACAGCAGGTGCTGTTATGACTCGGTCATAGTCCACTTCGGTGTGAACAACCTGAGATGTACCTCTCTGGACTATATAAAGAGAGACATGATTGAGATCTTGAACTCTGTGCCTCAGGCTGGTATGACCCTAGCCATAAGCAGCATTTTACCTTCACCTAGGACGATGCCTCAATACAAACAGAAAATGATTGACTTCAGTAATTGGCTTACTTTCTGGTGTCATTCCAAGGGGATACAGTATCTGTTAGCCTGGGATGACATGATTAACAGACTTCGATGCTTTGCCAGAGATGGTCTTCATCTGTCACCCCTGGGATTTCAGCTATTGGCCAAGGCTCTTGCCACCACCATAGTGCCTTTTTTAAGGCAGTGTCTCAAGGACAAAATTCCTGATGTAAAAACTCCATCTAAAAACAACCTCAAGGTTTTACTGCTAAACGTTAGGAGTCTTAACATGAAATTACATTAATTGGAAGCAGTCCTCACCTTGGAAGACATAGACATTTGTGCAGTCATGGAGACCTGGTTCAAGGCTGTGGAGAGCACCCCGTGCCATATCAAGCTATACCTCTAACACACGTTCAGACCACAAACTGAAGGCATGAAAACTAAAGGAGATGGTGTATCAATATTTATTAAAGATAAATACACCTCAAGATTGGTTAGATAGCATGACTCCCTGGAGATACTTCAGGTAGAATTAATTGTTGGTAGGACACCTATTCAAGTAATTGTCAATTACAGGACCCCCTCCATGAATCAAGACACCCACTCTGCCTGTTTGGATCTACTTGAGTCTATCAAGGTGCATCTGAACACCATAGTTTTGGGTGACTTTAACTACCCATCCATTGACTGGGGGAAATTACTTGTGCACAAACTCACCTGCCCAAAGGTTCCTTGACTTCATTAACTCCAGTGCCCCAGACCAGCTATTTGACACCCCCACAAGGGGTGCCAACATCCTATATCTGGTGCTTATCAATATCGGGGGGGGGACCAGTGTAGCACCCCACTGTGAGGTCTTCCCTGATGAGATCTGACCACAAATCTGTCTCATTTGAAGTAACTGTCATATACCTGACCCCCCCCCCCCCCCAGCAACTAAACTAAAAAACTTCTCCAAAGCAGATTATAACCTCTTACGGGATGGTACAAATAGCTTTACTGCACCCCCCCCCCCCCAGATGAAACTAGCAACTATGGTGAGTTCTACTCATATCCTTAATACAAACACCTGAACAACTGCATTCACTTGGCCATACCTGATGGGACCAAAACAAGCTCCTCAAGGAAGAGCAAACCTGTCTGGTGAACAACTGCCATTAACAGGCTTTTCAGTAAGAGGAAGAAATTGCTGTCCAAGAATAAGATGGAGTGAGCCCTAAACTGGAAACATACCCTCCATAGCTTAAACAAGCAAATAAGACTTCTTGTGAAGTCCTCCAAAGCTAAATATGAATCCAGATTAGCTTCCTCAACTAAGGAAAACCATAAGGCATTCTTTAGTTACATCTGTACCCTAAAAAGACAAACTGGTAGTTAATAATATCACATATACCATGCCGTAGAAATTGCTAACCTGTTAGCCAATAGGTTCTGTGAAAACTTCATTCCCCTGTCTCCACCATACTTTCCCCAAGACATCCTTACCACCTATCCTCTACCTTTTATCTCTAAAGAGCAATTTTGCTTTGACACAGGGAGATCATGCTTGTTAAACCTGGTGGACTTCTTTGAGACAGTCACCAAGGCCCTTGATGGGGGGAAATTTGTGCATACAGTCTACCTAGACTTAGCCAAGGCTTTTGACACTATATTGCACTCAGGTATAATTGACAAACTCACCCAGCTAGGTATCAACCCATATATCATTAGATGGGTCACTCTCTCACTGATAGAACCTATATAGTCAGAATAGGGGAATCTACCTCCAATAGCAGACCTGTAACCAGTGGTGTTCCACAGGGATCAGTCATGTGACCTCTACTGTTTGGAATCTATTTCTCGAAGTGCAAGCTAAAACTAAAGGTCTGTGGCTGGCAGCATTTGCTGATGACTGCAAACTGGGAGTGGTCATAGAATCTCCAAACGATGTCAGCTTACACAGACAAATGATTGGTGCCAAAGTCATGCCTTTAAACTCAATCCAAAAAAATGAATTATCATCCCTTTCAGTAAGTGCAATGTTCCTGCTAACTACCACATCAATAATAACACCCTAAGTATGCACTCAGTGGTGAGAGACCTGGGCACACAGGTTGACAGCAACCTTACCTTTCATCATCATGTCTTCACAGTGGTAAGAAGGGCATTCTTTATTGCTCAACACGTAAGTAAGGGCATTGCCTCCAGAAAAAAAAGAAGTTATAACCTCCCTGTACTCTTCCCTCATCAGGCCAATAACTGAGTACAATGCCTCTTTTGGTACCTTTTCAAGCTCCTGGAGCTATTGGAGAGACCACAAAGGTTCCTCACAAGGAAAATTCAAGGTCTTCAGCATCTGTCCTATGAGGATTGTCTGAAATCATTGTCACTTTATTCTGTTTCATATAGACTACTAAGAGGCAATCCCTGCCTTGCATATAAGGCAATCTCTGATCCTGCTTTATTGGAAATGCTGCATATCCGTAAGTCAAACGGTACATGGGTTACTTGCTATAGTGGCCTTAACCTGGTATGTGATATTAATAGAACCTGCTGGAGGGAGAGATTTGTTTCCCAGAGGTTACTACACCTTTGGAACAGACTCCTGCTTTATGTCAAGCAGAGCACCTCACTGGCCCTCTTCAAACGCAATCTGGATGATTGGATGGGTAATCATAAATTTACCCCAGGGGTTCCACCAATGTCCCTCTTGGACAGTAGTGATAGGTGCTGATCATGGAAATAAATGTAAAACATGGCTAGGCTTGTAAGGGCCCTAGGGTCATTAGTCTAGTAACCTCCTATGATCATATATATATATATATATATATATATATGTGTGTGTGTGTGTGTCTGTGTGTGTGTGTGTGTCTGTGTGTGTGTCTGTGTGTGTGTGTCTGTGTCTGTGTGTCTGTGTCTGTGTGTGTCTGTGTCTGTGTCTGTGTGTGTGTCTGTGTGTGTGTGTGTGTGTGTGTGTGTGTGTGTGTGTGTGTGTGTGTGTGTGTGTGTGTGTGTGTGTGTGTGTGTGTGTGTGTGTGTGTGTGTGTGTGTGTGTGTGTGTGTGTGTGTGTGTGTGTGTGTGTGTGTGTGTGTGTGTGTGTGTGTGTGTCTGTGTGTCTGTGTGTGTGCCTGGGGCCAATATAAGATGACTAGTCAAGTAATAAATTCTATGCAGTTCATACATAAATATTACAGATGAATGGGATTTTCATGCAGTGAAGGCAACTCTTCAAGAGGGTGCTGTTTAGACTAGAACACTAATAAGGAGTATGTAGTTGTTTTAAGTGTTATGATCAGCTATCTTCAGCCTCAGCTGAACACGCAGCAATAAGAGTGTGTTAAGTATGGAGGGGCAGCATTTATGTTAGGTCTAACAAGCATAGGAAAAGACAGCACATGGCTGCTTAAGTTATATAGATGCATGTGGAGGTTGGTGTGCAGTGCAGACCAGGAGGAAATATAGAATTAACATATCATCACTGAAGGTTACAGTACAGGTTAAATTAAAAAGCTGAGGAGGCCTATAACTTACAATAGATTATAGATTTGTTCACTGTTTAACTAAACACAGCATAGGAAAACCTTTTAATATGCAACTGTTAGATTTTCTGTTTCAGTGACAAATGAACAGAACAGTTGAGTAAATTCCAGATCCAGGACTATCTCTACTAGCTATATATGTCACTGAAAGGCCAGCACTGTTAGTAATCATGTAATTAAACAGTCATCAAAAACTTAGCAAAATTTGAGGTCCATACACTTCCACTTTGTACCAAAGCAGAAACAGCTTTTATAGAGTTCATTGTTTACATGGGTGCCGGAACCATAGAGTGAGGGGGGAGACCCCCCACACTTTTGCAGCACTTGCAGCAGATCCAGCCAACTCTTTGTTTTTAAGTATTCGCGGCTCATGCATTTCCCGTTCAAATGCGAGCTGGGAGATTCAAATGCGAGCCAGGAGATTTAGTGCAAGGGAATGAAGTACAGAGTAAGGAAACTAAGCGAATGATGTGTGTGTGTGTGTGTGTGTGTGTGTGTGTGTGTGTGTGTGTGTGTGTGTGTGTGTGTGTGTGATCTGCCTTTTCTATAAAATAGACTGCTATGGCTAAATTGTATTTGTTTTTTTTAGGTCTGTAACCATGTACTGTCAAAATGATGTAACAATTATTTTTTATTTTTTCTTTGTAGCCTTGTACTACCCGTTTTTGTAACCTTGATGTACTATGTTACCCAAGATGAGCAGTCAGTTAGATCAGCCTTAATCAGTGTTCTAATCTGGTAAAAAAAGAGATGACTTACAAGAAAAAAAAAAGTTTCTATGACAACTATATCCAAAAAGATTTGAACCAGACTAGATTAGAGTGAAGAAGTTAAACCATTTTCACCTAAAGAAAAAAGGTTGTAGGGGGAGGGGACGTCTGCAGCTTGTCTTAGAAGAGATGATTTGAAGGAAAATAATTAATTATGTACTCCATGAACAATGTGTATTAAATATTTTCAAAAATGCTTTAGTCTTCTCTTTTCTTTTCTTGGCCATTAAGATAACACACAAAAAATGTAAATGTTGATGCAAAAGAGGGTTTTCATTTGGCAAAGTTTAAGTACCAGAAACGAAGCAGAATAAATATGATAAACAAAATGCTGGAAACAAGAGGAAAAGATAATTTGGGTAATGAGTTACTGGACCTGATTCCATTTAAAGTGTTGAAGCTAGCATACTTACTTTATAGGAGGATATAAATCCTCCTGTGTGAGCTATGTTTTGGCTAGAGTCAATCTCAGCAGCTGCAAATAGTGAAAGTGTTGGTGTTTTAACTGTTTTAATAATACAGAAAGTCTGCATTGCTGCTGTGGCTTGGTCTGGGTCCCCTTGGCTATGCACTTTCACATGTCTCTGAGAAGTATAATTTTTTTATTATATTGGAGATTAGTTTTAATCTGCTTGTCATTTTTAGAATATAGGGCGTTCACAGTTATACACATGGCTAGGAATATGGTGGTCATCTAATTACATGTCTGCTGAGATAATCATATACTATAGATGCAAACAATTACTAAATATTAGTTCAAATAAAAGTGAAAGAAATACAGATACTAAATGGATTAGTTCATTTGGGTCCACTTTTTCTGAAATATTACTAATTCTCAGAGTAATGCTTATGAGAAGGGACAGTTTCCTGTACTCTCCAGTCTTAAACCTTTTTCCCTTTCTTTACTTAGACTTAGGGGAGAAAAAAACATGCATTTATTAGCACTTATTTGTATCTTATATGTTTTAACTTATATTTATCTATAAAATGTATATAGAGTGGCAGTACAGGTAATGGACTTGTATATACAAAACTGTAGAACACATAACATGTGATATTAGATATTTAAACTACAGCTGGCAATAGTTAAGACTTTTATAGAGAGCTTAAGATTACTGCTGTGGACAGCAAAACTACATAGCATGATATATGACAACTTTTCTTAATGTGAATACCTGTAGCTGAATCTTATATTCAAAATGGCAGATAGTACCTCATTGTTAATGTCAATAAAATGCAGAACTCTAATGTATATATGCATATGCTTTAGCTAAGCCTTACAACATAGGAGTTATAAGGTAAATGAGCTAAGAGGACATGTTCACTTTGCCAGTACCAAATCTTAGTCCTTTAGGCCTATCCAGTTTTTCAAAGAGGGCCAGATCATTCATACCAGGGTGAATTTATGAACACCAATGCAGTTGTCCAGCTCCTTTTTAAAGGCAGACTCCCAATTGTTTGGCATTTGGGAACTTGTGCATACAGTGACCTAACTTTTGACCAACATGTGCCCAGAGTCATAAGAAAGCCTTTCTGTATTGCACAGCTTATAAACAAATTGATTGTGACTAGATCTTGAGATGTTGTTGTCCACCTTTACAAAGCTGTCATTAGGTCAATCATTTTGTATAATGCCCACTTTAGCATGTATCTGTCCAGCCTCATGCAACAATTGGAATACCTTCAGAGATACCTTACTAAAAGGATACAAGTCCTAAACAAAAGGTCTTGCATGGACCACCTCAAAGATTTATTACTATACTCATTATCATACAGAGTGCTTAGAGGTGACATGTCTGGCATACAAGGCACCCACCAACTTAATACAGATGGACCTACTGAACATCAGCAAGTAAAATGGCATCAGAAATACTCAGTCCACATATCTAAACTGAATGTTGTGACAAGATGGATATATACCACAGAGGCTACCACTGTTCCAGAACAAACTATCCATAAAAATAAAACAAAGCTCATCCATCCATATTCAAATGCAACTTGGATTTAAGGATGGGCAATAGAAAATGTACTCCAGGATTGCCCCTCATGCCACTAATGGATAGGGGCAGTTCCTAAATGCTGCATCCCTTTTATGGGTCCCCTCAAATTATCTATGGAATGATCATAGTTATTCTCACTAGGGCTAATATACAATTATCAGCCATGGGATGGGTAAGACCAATCAGAAAATGTTAATTCAAGAATCAAGCACCAAAACGGAATTGGCTAAGCTTAAAAAGTCCTCAAAGTGAACCTATGCTGTGGTAGTAAATAGTTATAAAAAATTGCCCTTTTTAAATCACTAAGTGCCCCTCTCACCCTCCACCCCCCAGTCTTCAACAGCTTCCGGCGCCTCTGATTGTTTACCTACTGGGCAGATGTGCATATATAGATAGTTACTATTTTTTAAATTGGGACAGATTACTGGCAGAATAGAAAGCCAGTGCCCCATGAGGCAGCAAAAGCAGTGATATATCCTGCTTTTCTCTGAGAAAAAAAGTAAAATTACTGATCAATATGCCTGAGATCTTGTTATAATAGATTTGACTTGTCTGTTTATTAATTTTTGTACCGGAAAATGAATTTTCTGTATCTCATTTCATAGCTGGTATACCTAAACCTTGTTATATTATTAGTGGTAAGTAGTGTGATATTTCTGATGAGTGTACTTACAATGAGCGGCTTTTTGTTGAGTTGATTTGCTATTGATTTATCAAAACCACTTAAACTTTAATTGTGAGAGACAGCAGTGCACTATAATATTTTTTTCACGTTTCTCCACTGTTATGTAATTGTACATTTGGTATATATAAGGGGTGTGTGGTGTTGAAGTCCCCACATGCAGTTTTTAAATTTGTATTTCATAATTTAAAAAAATATCTATAAGCATAGTTCATTGCCTGATGACAGTCTCTAACATACTAAAGTCTTTATGTTTTATTGTTCTTATCACGTCAAACAGCTGCACAGCAGAGAGAATGTATTTAGTACTGAAATTCAGGATTAGCAGTACCTAACTTTGAAAGCCCCTTTCAGAAGGTATCTGTTTTGATTTTTTTCTTTATGATACCCTATTCTTAGACCAGTTTATGAAATCTCTATCTCCTCTGCTCATGGCTAAGCATTCTTTCTAGCAATACTCATTGGGATGTTACATACAGACTTACATGGGAATTCTTAGCCCTTTCACTTCTCTTTTATGTTCTTCTTCTCACATAGCTTGGATCTGTAACCTAAGATTTATGATTGAAAAGACACTACATTTAATGTCTGAACAAAATAGACATTTGAAGTGTTCTTTCAGTCACTACATCACTAACCACAACCAAGTGCTTACTGCTTTCCTGGGCACAACATGATGGAATGTTAAAAGCAGAAATACTTCAATCTGACCATCATGAAGGAGAAGGAAGCTGAAGAAGATGGAGATTACCTCACTTCCTGTCATTTGGCAAAACGGAGGGGGGACGGTGCAGTAATGAAAATGAGGGTGCCTTGCATGATTCTAGACTAGAAGCAGAGTAAGAAACGAAAGTAAGGGGCTTGGAATACAGACATATGCCAAAGACACCCCCATTCCAACTCTGTTTTTTGAGATTGTCAGCATACTCTTATGTAATGTAAGCTTCCACTCAGTTAGTGAGGAATCATCCTCAAATCCATCAAATCTGCCAGTGGCTGATTATAATAGGAGGAAAGGATAAGGGGTTTCCTGACATGGACTAACATGTAACATGTCTACGTTCTCCTCAAATGATGAAAAATGATGGACGAGCCTTTCTATGAAATCTATAAGAAAGATGCCATTTATGAAGCCTGAAAGAATTACTAGTCTTAGCTCTAAAGAAGTCTACTGCCCTGCTGCAATACTGGGGGCCATAACTTCAGTCCTTGGTGGAACTACAAGTGCGAATATGGATGAATATAAGTCGAAGGTTGATGTACCATTCAGTATCCCTCTATGCAAACATACTGTAATATTGAAGATAGCACATATAAGGAGCATGGCTGTTGGAATTGCTGCCCCTCTCCTCTGCAATATCAGAGGCATACGTTCTGGAATCTTCCTTAGACTGTCCAGTGGGATTGAACTTTCTGTGTCTAATTGTAAGCCTGGAGTGTCTCTTTTCCTGCAGCATGTCAGTCAAACTGTACAGTGTGAATTGTTTGACTCTACTGGGTTAGTGGTAGTGATAAGAATCCACTAATCCATGTGCATTCCACATAAAACTAGAACTAAAAATGGACATTGACAACAAAAAGTATAACTAGTGAGCTGGGCTATGAAGCACAAATAACTTTTTTTAATGAAATAAAAATCACTTCTTTCAGTGATTTTGCCCCATCAAACAACTTAAGATATTTCTTAAAATTATTTAAAACATTATCTTAAATAATTTGACCAAAATATCGTATTTTGGATTCAATTACTTGAAACACTGATGGACATTTTATTCACAATGCATCTTAAACCATTTTGTAAAAGAAAACTTTCAAAGTTGATTCTAAGACACCAGAACGATAGTAATATTAATACTAATGATAATAATAATAATAATATTAATAATAATATATTGAATATATACATAATCCAGTTACAGTGCTATAAAATAAAGTGTATCATAAATTAAACTACATACACTGTCTTAGTCATCTACAGGCATCTTAATTGAAGGACAGATTTTATAGTAGTGGGTTCAATGAGGCCAGGGGTGTGAGTAACACTGAACTTAAGCTGCCAATAGATCTCCATTTTTTCAACACACTGCTACAATCTTTGCCCCTTTGGGCTATCTCAAATCTTTCTAATACACTAAATGTAAATGTACTGAATTTTTTTCACAGAACATAATGTGTGTAAAGGGCATTATTTTCATCTTTGTTCTCAAAGTAGAGTTCATGTATATGCTGTGACAGTTTTTGAATAATAATCCATCTTGGAGAACCAAAGTTACTGCTCCAATATGGTGGATTAGAGAAGCAAAAAGTTGATTGTCCAAAATACACCCTAATGACAGTGGTCAAAACTCCTTTGCATGTTGATTTATCAGAGAAAGGCACTATGGGCCAATCATTCGAACCCTCCACCTCCACTAAAACACATCCAGTGCCCAATCATTTATCAAAGTCATTTACTAAAGATGATTGATGACTAGCAGGCCATTTGGAATAGTTTTACCCACACTACTCATTTAGAATCCACATGGACTGTTGAACTTTTACCACACCCAGTAAACAACTGGGAATTGAGTATTCCTCATGGCATAGTTTGAATGACATGCCCCAGGAATAGATATACCTTTAGGCTTGTGACAGGGCACTGCAAGATCAATCTCATTGGATAGTCTTAATAAGCAAACACCTTTCACCAGAGTGAGGATTGGACAGCTTGCATCTATAAGCAAATTAGAGATGGGAAGCCTCTATGTACTAATCGATACACCAAGGTAAATTCAAACAGCAGCACTGGTAAATGTGGTTACATGCATTCCACCATTACGAGCCCAACACAACCTCCACACAATACATAAAAGTTAAATGCAGGTTCAGGTTTAATGTATTTGTTCACTAACATTTGCTTATAACATCCATCTTAAAACCCCTTATTTAAGAGGTGAAAATACTCATCATATATCTTGCAGCCTGGGAACTCAGTAACTAACATAGGTCAGAAACATATTATTTGGAGTAAAAACATGTTTTGCTTTTTATAGTTCTGTACACTTTTCTAAATGTTAATTTTGTTAAATAAGCACAGTGTCCACCATTTTTATTACGAGAACAATATATAGAGATCGACAACTGTAGTTTCTAGCAAAAATTGAAATTTGCTCTAATTAACTACGACCAGATTAGTAAAGTTTTTTTTTTTTTTTTTTTTTTTTTTATTCTGGTTTGTGGGAATTCATCCGTTGTTTTTAAATAAAAGTTTAATGCTGTTAAATAAGCTCAGAGTCTCTACAGATTGTGTTTATTACTAGAACAGCATAAGGAGATGAATCACTGTAGGTTATAGCAAAAATGAAATTAATTCTGTTCAATTAGGGTCAGATTAGTACAGTTTTTTTGGTTCATTCCTTTTTATGCTTTGAATGTCAATTAACTCCAGGTTACTGAATTCTTATGGTGGGAATTTAGCAGTGATTTTTTTTGTCATTGTCTGACTTAGGTCTTAGTCGCTACATGTTCAGGTTCTATACTTCCAACATTTTGGTGCATGCTGACTATAGATGGCAGGACTGTGGTTAAGCACTGGCTTGTCAGCAGTTTACTAAAGGGGTTCTGTATCATAACCCACCTCTGAAGAACCCATCTTCTGCTTGGCACCCAGATCTTATGACTCACAGTCTTCTTTATCTCCTGCTCAAACCAGGTGGTTAGATATACATGACCTTTATATTTTGTAACATAAGGTTACTAGGGGCCATTACCTCTGCATTTATGATTTGAGACGAAGAGACAAGTACTTGTAAGAAACCCAATTTATTCTTTTAAAGGTGTTCTGTAGAACTTACCCTTATTTTTCTCCTATAAAGATGTTCATAGATTTGTCTTTAAAACAGATAATTCATGCCTCCGTTGTCTTTCTAGAGTAATTCCTGGGAAAGAAATGGTCATTTATGCTTTAGTATGCCTTGTCAGCACAATGTCAGCAGTAGATGGTATAATTTCTCTTAGAGTGTCTGACTGTAGACAAGAAAACCTTGTCTAAATGGGTCATTAACTACATTTTCCTTTGCCTTTGTCCCCCTTTGGCTAGTGCTATCAAAGGCCATTCCGTTAAAGGTTAGTCTATTTCTAGTCCCAGTTTCAATAAAAGATCAATTTGTACATCACAGACATTTGTACTACAGTCACATAATCATCATTTCACACATTTATCAAACATAGTTGCTATGACAGTAATTCAAAAATTTAGAACTCCTTTGCTTTAGTGCCTGATATGTTTACCCCTTGTTTTTAAGCCTTCAACTTGCTCCAGACTTCCAAAAAAGTATAATTTTTTGCATTTGTAATTCTAACAGAGATTCCAATGAAAGAGGACCTTTAAACCAAATATAAGTGCTACTTTCTATCCATATAACCTGATCTGTGAGGAGACTCTGCAGCGAGTGCTAATTCCCCTCCCTCCCTCCATGCTTTTGCCTGATGGACTCACCCGCCTTCCCCCCCAATGCAGATGGATTTTCCAGGAAGGTATAGCAAATATGCAGTTTAATAATAATAATGTTTACTGGTATTTTTATGATATGCTCACTCAATGAGTAGTGGCACACTGGATACTGCAGGTAGTGGGTACACCATCCTAATCTAGCATGTGAAATGGTCCCGTACACTGTCAGAGGTATGTGAGACCCCCCCCCCCCCCTCCAGGCACTAGAGATTTCAAGGAATATGTTGAGCTGGAAATACCAGAACAAGAGGTTCCAACAGGTATCAACTGCAGAAAACCTTCTCACAGATCAACAGTGAATACACATCTGATATCTTATACATATATTCACAGAATTAATTCAATATATTAGAAATAAAAAACAGACCATGGCCTGACGAAGCGGTTTATAATCATGAAAGTGCTTACCTTGTTATCGTATTTGTCATTAAAAGTGTGTGATTTTATTTCCCCTGTTGTGCTTCAGCATCCTTTTTTTTTATTTATTTTGTATTGGACTTGTTTGTGCTTAATGGTCACTGTTTACTTGAGTGTCGTTGTTGTTGTTTGGTTATTTAATTTAATATATACCACAAACTGCACATTGTTTAAAGTGAGCGTGAAAATTATTTTAATGTGAAAAAAATAGTTGATGCTAGTCTGCATTTAAAATATTGTTATTGCTTCCAGAAATATGTTGTACAACTAGTGAGTACATTTTTTGGTTAAAATAACAGATTAAGATAAGTACCACACCTTAACACCCAAGTGCACCTCCTTAACAAATATCTCTACAATGGTCTGTGCTGATCATTTGTATCAAATGGTTAGTTGCATAAAATATAACAATAGAACCTACAAAATATGGCTATATAATCTTCTCTTGATATTAGTATATTAACTAAAATGCTATATTTGTTGATATGCTTTAATCTTGCAAATACTAGATGCCATTTCATTGAGATGAAACGTTATTATTTTCTTTATATCTACCAGTTGCATTGTTAGTTTTCATCAGTTCCTAAGCAATAAATGTTGGGATTCCTCTTACTACTAATATTAGGACTTCAAGATATAACTTTGTGGATATCCCCTCTTCCCTTTACAAGTTATTCGACTACTTGTTTGCTTAGCTCTGTATCATGATACAAACCAATATGGAGCTGCATACTAGGGAGAGGATGTGCAGTAGTAAGATATGTTAGTCATTTTCTGCCCAACGTATGTTTTTAGATTGGATAACCTTATTTTGTTAACCACAAGTAAGGTAGACAAAACTGTTCTCCAATCACTTTATAAATATTAATTTTTTGTCTCCTTCATATCAATCTTTTTTCTCTTCTAGGCCCAGTGGATTAGTGATTAGGTGTGGGTTGAGGGTAGGAAGAGTTTGGTGATATTTGCCACCCAAGGAAATAAGGGACCCTCATAACCTAAGTAAAAACTACAATGACAATGCTATACATCCTAGATTACCTTTTCTTCATCCCCTTCTGACTCTACTTGATGTGGCTGTTTGACTCATGGAATGTGAAAGGGATCCAGATGAATAAGAAAAGGAATTTTTTTTTCACCTTATCTTTAAATCAAGGGCTAAAATAATATTAGTACAAGAAACACATATGCTTAAGGGAACAATTGTCACAGTTTATGAACAGAAATGGATTGAAACAATTGTTGCAGCTGGTAAATATTCCAGTAGGTTGGGTGTAGCTATAATAGTTAAAAAATCCTTTCAAAATTCTACAACATTATAGAGATCCCGAGGGCAGATGGCATTATGTAACTTTCACTTTTCCTCCTTTTGATAGACCCATCTTACTATTTAACCTCTATGCTCCCTGCGCTAATACACAAGACTTCATTATATCAATTTACAAAATCCTAGCCCAGTTCCAGAATCACTACCTACTTACTGGGGGGGGGGGGGGTTGGAGTTCTTACCAAGACCCCTTGACAGACAGATCTACACCTAAAAAGACATTTAGCAAACAAGTTATTTTGGCACTCTCAGATATAAAAAGTGATTTTGAGTTATTTGACCCATATATTTTCCAGAAGAAATCCAAAACCCTAGACAAATATACCTTTTATTCCCAGCATCTTAAAGGCTGGTCCAGGATTGATTTTTTTTCTGACATCTTTCTTCAACTAGATATCAATTTTGAGATTGAACCTAGATTCTTCTCAGACCACTCGAAAATCTCTCATTATTAATGGGCCTGAAAATGTTTTCTCCCAGGACAGAGGTTATGAGTGGACTCTGAACCCTAATCTTCTGAAAAAAGAGGACATTATAGAAGGAATTAATATCTTACTTGAAACCTTCCTGAATAAATCCCCTGATTCCCAACTCCCTCTAGATATTGAATCGAATTCCACCAAAGCTCAAATTTGTGTTTTTCTCATTAACAAAGCATCCCACTAGAAGATAACCCACAAAACAGTGGAAAACTCAATTAAATATAAGATTGCTGAGCTAGAAAAGGGTCTATAAATAAATTTCTCTCATGAGATATAAATCAGCAATACAGGCTTCAGAAAGAATTGTGCTTACTCAATGCAAGACAACTGGATTTTTATGAAACCAAAACTTTAGCAACCTTTTCGGAATGGCCTCATATCCCTTCTAAATTACTAGCAAAATTAATCAACCAAAATAAATCATCCCCGATTATTTCTGAAATAATATACCAGGGTAAGATCCTTTATACCAATAAGGATAATATTCAGTTTTTTGAGGAACTATATTTTCAAATATATGGTGACTATTTGCTTCAGGCCTCGGAACAGTACACTACTCAATTGAACCAATTAAACTGCCCTAAAATAGAAGAAGCCCATCAGAAACATATTCTATTCCCCATTAACCTTAACGGTAACAAGATGCAAGGCCCAGATGGCTTTACCGTTGAGTTTTATAAGACCTTCTGCTTAAAGATCTCAAAAATACTCCTACTACTATACACCTCTGTTATTGATAACTCCATTTCAGATATCCATTCCAAAATTGCACTTATACTTAAAGAAAATGCTGATTCTAAATTCCCATAAAGCTACAGGCCCATATCCTTGATTAACTTGGATCTAAAAATCTTTTCCTTAATATTAGCCAATATGTTAAAACCCATTATTCCCTATATTATATCCCCTGGGCAATCAGGCTTTACTCAGCTTAGACAGACATGTGATAATACTTTAACACTGGATGCCCTACTAAAATTAGCTAACATAAGCCAAAGCCCTGCTTTTGCGTTAGGTGTAGATGCTTCCAAAGCCTTTAATAGGCTTAATCTAAACTTTCTTCTCTTGGTGATTCCTTATTTTGGCTTCCCCAAACATTTATTTGTAGTGTCAAAACACTATATACCAATGCCTATACCACCTTATATATAAATAAGACTACCTCAAACAGGATATCAAAAATGGGATATGCCAAGGTTGTCTTCTTTCCCCATATCTCTTTAATTTGTATATTGAACCACTACTCTTAATTATTGTGTAAAAAAACTTTCATCAATCACAAAAATTATTTAAAACTAAAATTCTTCTATCAGCCTTTGCGGATTATCGAAATATATACTTTACGATGCCAAGTTCAGATATTCCAAAAATCCTTAGCTCAATAAATACATTTCCAGAATTCTCTAATTATAAACTAAACCTAGATAAATCCATAATCTTCCAATTAACTCACCCAATCTGTTCTCTCTATATGCTTCGGACCGACATTAAAGTATCTCACTCTTTAAAATATTTGGGCATCTTATTTCAACATAATCCAATGTCGAATACCTCAAACAACATTATTTCCCTTTGGTCAGCCATAAGGCAAGACTTTATTAGATGGGATAAACTTCAACTTCCTTTTCTGTCCAAAGTAGCGATCATTAAAATAAATATACTACCTAAGTTACTATGTAGATTTACAACTACACAGATAACAATACATAATAAATTCTTTAAAAAAACTTCATTCCTCCTTAGCTAACTTTATCTGGTCTCCTAAATCAATCAGAATCTCCTATCAAAGGCTTACAGTCTCTAAAGCTAAAGTGGGATTAAATCTCCCTGATTTCAAACTCTTCTATGACACTGTCAGTATCAACAGACTTCTTTTAATAGCTGAGCATAACACTGAGAGTACAGACTCTACCATAAATATATCAAATCACTAAATATTTATCATAAAGCGCTCCCTTTCCTAGATAAAACAGTTAAGAACAAATTTAAAATACACACTTCCCTAAGGAGCAATATAAAAATCTTTCAAACCTTATGAAATCTTTGAAGTTAACAAATGCTTGTGTTACCTTACAACCTATACACCTTAACCCAAATTTCAAAATCAATAATTCAGTGATAAATCTAGATAGTTTGATTAAGGAATACAGGATATTAAACCTCTGTCCCTTAACAGACCAATCCAACGCAGATCTGAGAGCGCAACTTAATCTCCCTAAGAGCTACATTGTAATTCTAAGACAAATAAAGGAAGTCTGTCTCAATACACTATTTCACCCCAATCTAGAGTCGGACATTAATATTAGTAAGAGTCTCTGGAATTTATTCCTTATGAAAAAACTATGATATCAAATACATACAAAGTAGTTAATTCTATTAGACATCAAGACCAAGTTTTGTTTTCTAAATACTGGGCTGATCATAAAACCTCTATATCTAATGAAGTAATTACCCATTCAATAAAACCTTCTTTGAGAACAATGCCTTTTAAAAGATTATTCTATACGCAATAATGCGTATAAATCTCCGGCCAAGAATAAATTCAATCCATCTGTCTCACCCTTCTGCCCTCACTGTGACAACCAAAAAGTAGATTGTCTACCCATTTTCTGAAGCTGTAAGTGTGTTTATAAACTGTGGTGCTCTTTGAGAGATAAACTTCATAAGATGGGCTATGAAAAATCCACTTTATCTTGGGAATTCGCCATATTGCACATTGCTCCACCTGAGATAATGAAATTTTATTGCCATATCTTAATCACATTATTTGCATTAGTAAAACTATATGTCACATTCAACTGGAAAGACAGATCCAAACTCAGTTGGAAAGGGTTTAAAACATTGGCAATTAAATACTTAACTGCCCACAAGTTCCTTAAGTCAAATATTGAAGACTATAAATGCTTCAGGGAATATTAGGATTCTGTCTTTGACCTTTTTACTAAACTAAAGTTACCTGGTCCAAAGATATAGAATAAACTGGATCCCTTCTTCTTTTATTTTTACCCTGTCCAAATTTTGTGAGAGCTTTGTCCACACAAATCCAATAAGCTTTGTACCATCATATGTTTATCTGACTTGTTTTGTTTTTTGGTTAAGGTGATTTCTCTCTTTTCTAGGCATTTAGCACTTTTGTAAATAGTTTACTTATTACTGTTTGTCTTTATTTTCTTGGTTTATATTCCTATGTTGGTGCAATTTGCTGGGGGATATACTTTAAGAATATATGTACAAAAACTGAATTGTTTTACCTCATGTTGTTATCCTTTGTAGATTGTGATTTATGATTTATGCTCTTGGGTGTGTTCTCTTATTTCGAAAAAATAAGAAAGATTATTGAGAAAAAAAAAAAAGATGAGTACCACACCTGCTCTGGGGATGGAGAGATTCTAGATTAAATATATAGCTTTAGTGTGATGGCCAGAGAGTGGTGTGTTTGTGCAGATTGTTTTTTTTTTTTTTATTCATTTCTTGCTTTAAACTAAGTGACTGACAAATGCAGTAGCCTAGTCATTAAAATCCATTGTCCATGCCATTTTAATGACTGATTTCTAGGACTTGTCACCTTAACCTGTTTTAAAGAATGTTGCCTTGCCTACTAATTATTACTGAATTCTCTGTAGATGATCATTTGCACTTTCACAGATGTAACATACCTTCATCTGGAAGCTTGTAATATTTCATAATACTTGCATCTGCTGATTCATACCTCCTGGGAGAAATAATTGTAAGGTTTTCATTTTTGCATGTTTCATATGTCATTGTAAGATGTCTCTTCCTATTATTTAGACTGCTTTTATGACAAATGATGAAGTTCTTGACACCCACAGTAAAATCATCACACTTGTTAGCAAGAAGTGTTAGGTACATAAAATCTTGTGCAACAAGTTCTTCTTGCCTCAGAATAAAATATGACTAATTTGCAAGTACAGAATTTTATAGTAGTGTTAGTGCTAAAACATGTTTTACTGGATTTTTTATGCCTATTGCTGTTTACAGTAATTCAATTTTTCTTCTGTGTTACTAAGCACTAAGTATATTTTGACTAGAATATATAATAGCCTATAGTTGTTTCGTTGCTGTTTTCCAGAAAAGAGTAATGCCCAAACTACCTTCAGGAAAATGACATAACCCTTTTTAAATATATATTAGCAATGTTAGACTTACATACTAATCTCTTGTAATTTTAAATGTTTTGTGCATAGCAGACACAGGAGTTCATCTATACTATTTTATCTATAACTGTCTTTATTCTTGTTTACTGAATATAAACCAAACAACAAACATACAAAGTAACAGGATTTTTATGCTTCCATGTGGTATGTGTGTTACATGCCAGTTTTACTAAAGCAAGTCCCATGCTGATTGTCAGCTTTTTCCTTTAATACAAGTTCAGTTGTTAAGCGTTTACAGTGTATAAACAAACAGAACATCTAACACAAATGACTTATTAATCTGTCAGCATCAGTCTAATTAACTAAGAGGGGATCTGTGTAAGTCAACATTTGTACCCCATCCTGAACATCAATGCATCTGTAAGGACTGGTTTCATCTATCTGTTTGTATCATGACTAACATTTATCCTGCAATAAGATCAAAAAGGAATGATGAATATATAAAGTTTTGCCAAGTGTCCCTTGCAGGACATAAGTAATTTGATATATTATGTGTATTTTAGCAACCATCTAGGTCTACAGATGTTATTATTCTGTTAAATGACTAAAAGAAACTGTTAATGTTATGTCATTTAAACTCCTGGCATCCATTACTAGCTAAACGTGATACTTTATATACATCATTATCTTCAATAATTTGTAATGTATTTTTATGAATGAAATGTGCTTCTCTACCTAACATAAAGCTGCTGTGATCCCTGTGTATCAAGATGATTACAAGTCATTTTAGTCTCTAAGCTTATGTTAATAGCATCCATCAAAGTGATGTGATGTCATTATTATCAATGGACTGGATCTTTCCAACTCTTCCAATTAAAATATGGCATAGAGTCTGCCCTGGGCTGGAATTAGGATCAGGGTAAGGAGGCATCTTGCATCTGTCATAGTATTAAATAATCTCTGCAGTCCAAATATAAAAAAATAATCTGGCACAACTTGTTAAGAGTTTAGCAATTACTCCATTAGGGACTGGCGTTTTGCACAATTTTAAATTTTAAGGGCTTTTGGCATTTCTACAGAAATAAATAAGGTTGGCCATGCTGCTGAGCTCCCATAAATCATGACAAAGGTGTTTGGAGTAGCAAATCCTCTCACTTGGAATGGTTTTATTTTTATGTTTTTATGCTTTATTTTATTGTAAGAGATCTGATAACATAATTTTAGTTGAGAGTACTTTGGAGGTGGTGATATCTGTGTGATTGTAAAGTTGAGGAGGAGATCTGGAGTAAGCCCTAGATATTTTTGTTCCTTAGCATTTGGAATATTAATTCATGTCTATAATTCAAAGTAATGGTAATGAGAAATGCTTCTTAGTGGTTCCAAAAAGCTCTATGTTAGGTATTACGGAGCTGATTAATAGTCTGTTTGCTTGAAGCCAATTGCATGAGGGTGAAAATGTACATTGTATGTTTGAAGAGATCACTGTGTTTTGCTACTATCAAGCAATATAATGTCACCTGCATACATTCATAGGTTCATAGGTTCATAGGTAGATACTAGGCTATTGGCCCTAGGGCCTACATAAGCCTAGTCAAAAAGGTACCCTGGCTTTCACCGCCCAAGAAAAATATTTTCCTGTGCCCCTGTCTAGCAGAGCCACAGAAGTGATCCCCTGGGTGAATTTCCTATCTCCCATCCAATCATTAAGATTTTTCTTGAAGAGTGCTAATGAGGAGCTTTGTTTGATATAGTTAGGTAGTTTCTTCCAGAGTATGGGAAGTCTCTGGGACAGGAATCTATCCCTCCAACATGTTCTGTTTATTGTGATTAAAAGGTTTAGGTCCCTAGAGCGTGTAGCTCAGAGGGATTGGGATTTCTTTAAGTGGAGCATGTCCAACAGCTCTGGATTTGACATAGCTTTGTATGTTAGGCAGAGATCGCCTCTGAGTAGGCAATATGCAATGGAGTAAAGCTGAAGATTTTGAGACATTCTGCAAATGAGGCCGGTAATCCTCTTTGTGAGGTATTTCTGCGGCCTTTCCAGTTGTTGCAGATGTCTTATGAGGTACATACCAAAAGGGTGCTGTATTCTATAATGGGTCTAATGAGTTACGAGTAGAGGGGAACAATGACCTCTTTTTTCCTGGATGAGAAACCTTTTGTGATGATGTGTGCCATGTAGAAGGATTTCCTGAATACTGTGGCGATGTTATTATCAAAGGAGAGATTACTGTCCACCTGTGTCCCAAGGTCTCTTATCACCCTTTCGATGTTAAGTAGACTGCTGCCTATGTGGTAGTTCATGAGTACAGAGTTTTTACTAAAAGGGATGACAATGCACTTTTTTGCATTGAGCTTGAGGCCATGGCTTTGACATCAGGCATCTGTCTCAGTGAGGCCCTTTTTATAGGATATCCACATCGTTAGGAGTTTCAGTTATAGCTCCTAGTTTGGATTCATCTGCAAAATTTGTTAGCCAAAAACCTTCTGTGTTAGCCTGTACTTCAGAGGAGTAGATACCAAACAGGAGAGGACCCAAGACTGAACCCTGTGGTACTCCATTTGTCACTGGTCTGAAGTCGGATTTGGAGTCTGCTACTTTCACAGTGTGGGTTCTGTCAGTGAGCCAGTTGGCAACCCATCTTGTGACATAGGGATTTATACCTAGTTTAGTGAGTTTATCTATAATTCCAGAGTGGGTGATGGTGTTGAAAGCCTTGGTGAGATCTAGATAGGATGTGTGAACCACCTTACCCTCATCTGCAGCTTTGATGACTGCTTCAAAGAAGTCTATCAGGTTTAGGAGACATGATCTGACTTTTACAAACCCAAACTGGGTGGGTTCCAGAGTTTGGAGATTACCAATGTCATTGTTTATAAGTTACATGATACTACGTTCCATAGCCTTGCAGACCAGGCTCATCAGGCTAATGGGGCAGTAGTTCCTGAGGTCCGTGGTGGCTACCCCCTTGTGGAGTGGAATTATCGTTGCTGTGCACCATTCAGTGGGCACAAAGCCTGAGGTAAGGCTATGATTGAACATGGTACTTAGGGTGCCAGTTTGTTCTGTAGTTCGTGTAGAATGCAGCCTGGGATGTTGTCAGGTCTCATGGATGCTGTGTCCTTGCCTTTGGAGAGTGTGGTTTGTACCTGTGCAGCCATGATTACAGGAACTTTGCATTATTTCAATATAGAGATGGGCCCTTTAGGCGGTGAGAGGGGGGTACTGAGCCTACCTGTGCCTATCTGCCAGGATGTTGGCAATATCGGTTGGTTCTGTATATTTAGTGCCATTGTGCTGTAACTCAGAGCAGATCTGAGTGTTTCCATTGAGATTCTTGACATAGCTATAGAATGCTCTGTGGTTGTCTTTAGAATCAGTGGCGATTTTGTTTTCTCAACTAGCTTTGGAGGATTTTATGAGGGATCCCAGCTTCTTACTGAGGCTGACCAGGGAGTTCCTCCAAACATGGAATTTTACTCTTTTTTTGCAAAAGTTTCTTTCTTCTGTTGTAGAGTTGTTTTATGGCAGAGGACCACCAGATTGGCTTACATTTTTTGGAGTATAGCATCTTGGTTCTGTTAGGGATTGCACGATCCATGCTCTTGTGTAAGTGCTTATAAAGTGCATTTGTGTAGGATTCAACAGTCGTACCTCTGCTGTCCCTCTGCATGGGTGTCATGAAGTTTGCAACTTCTATCGTAAGAAGTTGGCTTTGGAGAAATTTTTTATGGTGGTTTCCCTAATGGGGGTTGGGGGCGGGATGTGGATGTCTAGGGTGATTAGCGTGTGGTCAGATCTGACCAACAAAGAATTGACCTCTGGTGTGGAACACCGGTTGCCCATGTTGGTAATGACCAGGTCTAGGATATTGCTACCTGGTGGGGGTGTGGATAAGTTGATCCAAGGCACTGGAATTTATGAATTCCAGAAAACGCTGAGCAAAAGAGTTGGTATATGAGTAGTTTTCCCAGTTAATGGTGGGGTAGTTGAAATTTCCCATTATTAGGGTGTTAGGTTGTACCCTAATACTTTCCAGTGTATCAAGAAATGAGGACTGGGAATTCTGGGGCATGCTGGGGGATCTGAGGCAAGCTACAATTTGGATTGCGGTCTTGCCCAGAGTTAGTTGCACTTGGATAATCTTGGATGCATTATGCTGAGCAACTAGCCTGGAGGTGTGGATATCCTTAATGAATATGGACACGCCTCTGCCTTTAGTGTTTCCGTCCAGGTTAGGTGGCCGAAAGGTGTGGTATGAATTATAGCCTGGTAATGCAGGGGTGCTCTCTGGAGCCTTGAACCAGTTCTCTGTCACTGCACAGATGTTGATGTTCTCCATTTTAAGGAGTGCCTCGTGTGAGTGCATTTTGAGGTTTAGATTTCTAGCATTGAGTAGCATTACCCTCAGATTTTGCTTGCTTGTACCTGTTACAGTGGTGAATTTGTCATTTGAGCCTTACCTAAAAAAGGCACTATAGGGGTGGCAAGAGCCTTAGCCAGTAACCGGAATCCCAAGGGTGACAGGTGCAGGCCATCTCTGGCAAAGCATCGTGGTCTATCGATCATGTCATCCCAGGCAGACAGATACTGGATCCCCTTAGAATGACACCAGAAGCTTAGCCAATTGTTGAAGTCAGTCATTTTGTCCTTGCACTGTGGTATCTTTCTGGGTGATGGCAGTATGCTGCTTAGGGCTAAGATCATACCTGCCTGGGCTACAAGATCGGACAGCTCCTCCATGTCTCTTTTCATGTATTCCAGGGAGGTACATCTCAAGTCATTTACACCAACATGGACAATGACAGAGTCATATTTGTATTTGTTGTGGAGTGACTTGAGTGCGTGCGTTATGTGGCGGAGCCTGTTATAATACTAAGACTAGGGAAGCCAAGGGTTTAATATCAATATCCGTTGTAAATACGGAGAATAATGGGGCTAGTACTGTGCCCTGTGAGATACCAGAGTCTAGCGTGCCTGTATCTGTGAAAGAATTGTTACTTTAAATTTGAAAGGTGCTATATTTCAGGTAGTTTTAAAATCAAGAAGTTGTATTGTCACCAATAAGTTTGTGTAAAATAAGGCTATGGGTAACAGTCTCAAATGCCCTTTCATATCAACAAATAATCCAAATATAATGAGACTATAATCAGTAACAAAGATTAATACTTGTTAAGGTGTTAAAGAAGTTTGGGAACAAATGCTGCCTATCACAAAGTAGTCTGTGACTGTTGATATGTTTAAGCATCTGTTTGTAGTTTCTCAAATATTTTTCTTATGGGGCAAAGACTGGAGATGGGTCTCTAGCCTTTTATTTGTGAGGTGAGCATATTTTAGGTAATGGAATGATGAAATGTTTAAAGGAATTCGGAAATGAAGTAGTGGTAAGGGATAAGTTAAAGATGTGCATAAAAGGTTTTGCGTTTTTTTTTTCAGCTGCTATTTGAGAAATGTATGGTGAAGCTGAATTTGCAAACTAAGTTGTTTAGTTTTAAGAGGAGTTATTTAGTTTATTTGGGTGTGATGAAAAGTGAAAATTGAGAAGTGTAGTCAGCCTGTGGGTATAGTTTGTATGGGTGTGTAGATGGCATTTGTTATAAATTTGGGTGGAGTGGTTGAGAATCAGTTGGTAATATCTTTACAGTTGAAAGGAGGAAATTTACATAGCTATAAAACTTCATCTGTCTTAATGAATCTGACAGAATTTTATGATTAGCCGTCTTTAGCCCTAGACCTAAGAATTATCGTGTGGTACCATTTTTTTCAGAGTTGATTAAGGCTTTTTTTTCTCATTAGCATATGACTCAATGTACAAAGTTTTGACTGACAAAAGATAGAATTTGCATATTAATAGGTGGGATAATGAACTGGCTTATTGGTAGAATGCAAGCAGTGGTGGTTCATTAAATGCAACAAAAGTATACAGGGATGTGCTACATGGCTCATTCCTGGGACTGCGGTTATTAAATATTGTTTTTTTTCCTATATTCCAACAAATAGTTTAGCATGGATGAACACGTGCAGATGATTGCAAGATATGATTTATTATTAGTAGTAAGGATTAATAAAGTATTAACCATTACTTGATTAAAGTTGCTAAATGGGCATTAGAAATTGGTATTTCATTGATACTACTAGTTATTTTAGTAAGATATCACCAACTTAGGGTTTCCCATTAGAAGAGGTTTCAAGAGTATAAGGATTTGCGTATAATTCATCATTTTCAAAACATCTTTACTTGGTCATTATTAATGTTCTTAAACAAATAGGACTTGCATTCAAGAATGTGTCATATAGAGATGTTGACAAATTAAATGTAAATTGGTCATGTCAGTCGATACTAACATTTGGGATACTGTGGCTAGGTTACTAATGATCCTCGTGGATCAACAGCTTAGTATTGATATGCGAACCTATGTGAACCTATATATTATTATATGTTTATGTATTTATTTTTATATATTTTATTTCATTGTTTTTTTTTATTATTTTAATGTTCTAAATCATTTTTAGTGTTCTTTCTATAACATTTGTGATATATCAACAACTTTATTTAAATTTTCATTTATTTTTGGTTATGATTCTGTTATAATATATTTGACTTGTGTGTTTATTAATTCCTGTACCAGAAAATGAATTGCTCTGTATCTCATTTCATAGCTGGTATACCTAAACATTGTTATATTATTAGTATTAAGTAGTGTGATATTTGTGATGAGTGTAGTTACAATGAGGGGCTTTTGGTTGAGTTATTTTGGTTGAGATTTATCAAAACCACTTTCACTTTAATTGTGAGAGCCAGTAGTGCACTACAATGTTTTTTTTTACATTACTTCACTGTTATTTAATTGTGCATTTGGTATATGTAATGGGTATGTGGTGGTTAAATCACAACATTAGAATGCAGCTTCAAATTATATTTCATAATTTAAAAAAATATATCAATAAGCATAGTTCAGTACTCAGACTCAGGATTACCAGTACCCGACTTTGAAGGCCCCTTTCTGAAGGTATCTGTTTTTGATTTCCTCTTTACGATATCCTATTCTTAGACCGATTTATAAAATTTCTATCTCCTCTGCTCATGGCTAAGCATTCTTTCTAGCAATACTGATTGTAATGTTACATACGGACTTAGGAGGGAATTCTTAACCCTTTCCCTTACGTTATTTTCTTCTTCTCACAAAGCTTGGATCCGTAACCTAAGATTTATGATTGGAAAGTCACTACATTTAATATCTCAAAAACATAGACATTTGAAGTAATCTTTCAATTACTACATCACTAACCAAGACCAAGTGCTACTACCTTTCTGGGCACAATATGATGAAGTGTTGAAAGCAGAAATACTTCACTTTGACCATCATGAAGGAGAAGGAATTTGAAGAAGATGGAGATGTACCTCACTTCATGTAATGTGGCAAACAGGAGGGTGGAGCTTGCAGTAATAAAAATAGGGCCCCTTGCATGATTCTAGACTAGAAGCAGAGAAAGAAAAGAAAGTAAGGTACTCAGAATACAGACATATGCCAAACCCATCCCATTCCAACTCTGGTTTGGAGATGGTCTGCATACCCTTATGCTATGTATGCTTTCTCTCAGTTACTGAGGAATCAACCTCAAATCTGCCAGTAGCTGATGATATTAGGAGAAAAAGATAAGGGGTTTCCTGATGTGGCCTGACTTGTAACATTCTACCTTCTCAAATGATGAAGAATGATGGATCAGCATTTCTAATAAATCTATAAGGAAGATACCATTTATGAAGCCTGAAAGAATTACTAGTCTGGTCTTCCAACTCTAAAGAAGTCTACTGCCCTGTTACAAATACTGGGGGCCATAACTTCAGTCCTTGGATTGGTGGAACTACAAGTACGAACATGGGTGAATATAATCTAAGGTTGAGGTACCATTCAGTATCTCTTTATGCCAACATACATTAATCTTGAAGATAGTATATATAAGTAGCATGGGTGTTGGAGTTGCTGCCCCCCTCCTCTGCCATATCAGAAGCATAAGTTCTGGAATCTTCCTTGCCAATGTGTTTTAATATTTTGAAAGTAGGTTCTGAAATTCTCTATTTCTTTGCTTAATTCACAGATTATTTCTCAGACATGACAGGTCCACAGTTTGGGGAAGCCACATATTCCCAAAGGAGTAGAGTGATATTCTTACTAACCATCCCAGGATACAACTTCTTTGGGCACTCTTTCGTTCATAACAGTTGCACAACACAGCAGTTTCTTTTATCTTTGCCACCAGATAAAAGATTTGAATTTTTTTCACAAAGAGGACAAAAGGGTGATCTCTTCTTCCTCTTTGAAGCTCAACCCTCTTCTATCTGCTTCATTGTCATATTCTGGTCTGGACTAGACTTTAGACAATCTGGCAGTTTGGCAGGTTGGAAGTTAGCACAGAAGACTGAAGCTGTGTGCTTTTAATGAGCTGTTTCTGCAGTCCAGGGTTTGATTGCAAGAGACTCCATTTTCAAACTGTGTGGTTCTGAGCAAGTCAGTTACCTAAATAGTACTCTGGGGCAATTGGGAAAATTGATTATTTTCCTCAATGGTCAGCTTGCATAAGGTTATAGGAACCATCTCAAAAACAGAATTGGAATAGGGTGGCTTTGGCACCTTTACTGTATGCTTACTACCTACTCATGATACTATGGTATCCTGATGATAATGAGTGTCAGGTAAACACCAGTAAAGTGTTGTCACCAGTGGGAGTTTGTATATGCAGTTGATATTCCAAATGTGCTAATGTTGTGACTTACGAATATCACTTCTTCACAGATAGTTCCATAGGCTATCTTCCTTAAAGGATGAGTGGAGAAAGGCCGTTCTGGGATACAATTATTTTGCTTCACTTACCTTTCTTCATGCATTTCACTTAAACCATCTGGAGGTAAGAGTAGGATTCTTCATTCTTCATGCTCTGGAAAGAAAGTTAAGACTAGAACCCCTCCTACTTTGGCCAGATAACTGGACTGGGGTTTGCTGCATCAACATAGAGTTGGCACAGACTCATACACCTTCTGCAGACCAAGGTGTGGTACCGGCAGTGTGCCATAAACTGAAAAAAATGCTGTAATAACTGCCAGCATCCTGAGAGAAATTACTGTACTAACAGACTCCTTTAATCACAGTTCTTCCCTGCTGGAGCTCAGAATAAGAATGTCATGTATGTTCTGAATCTTCCCTGTTCAGCACATCAAAAAAGATAATACTGTCTGAGTACTGCTCCATTCAAAAAGGCAAGTGGGAGTCAATGATGGCTGACTTTTGCCCTCTGTGGTGGGAAATATTCCTAGGTTCCTTCCAATGTACTTCTATGTGTTCTAGTAAAATTCAGAGAAGAAAGAAGAAAACATAGCCTTCTCACCTACTAGAGGCCAAGATGGGTGGGATTCAGGTTCTTGGGTCTCCGGCAGTAAGAGAACTTATTCAGGGATAGCCATGGCATTCTTCCTTAGTTAATATCTCAACCTGTTCCATCTCCAGGCATGGCTGCTCTTTTAGATAACTTGATTCTACTGGAACTTCTGATGGAAGTGCATGAAATCACCTGAAAACCTTCCTCTCATCAAAGTTGTTCCTAAATAAGGTTTCTTCAGATCAATGTTGTTTTCAAATGTTAGCGAATAAGCATATTGATTTTGGAACTGCTGTTGTTCTTCGTGTATCATATGGGGGTAGGGATTAGGAGAGGTCACCTTTGTTGCTTAGTTTCACTGTGGTGCATTAGTCAGTATGTGGGAAGCAATCAGGATATGGACTTTTCCTCACTAATTTGCAGAGAGACATGAATGGCCCAGTCCCTGCCATGGGATGGCATTGTTTACTCATTTAGATTGTCCAGTGGGACTGAACTTCCTCTCTTTAATCATAAGTCTGGAGTGCCTCTGCTCCTGTGGCATTTCAGTCAAACTGTAAAGTGTGAATTATTTCACTCTACTAGGTTAGTGGGTGGGGTGAGAATCCACTAATCCATGTGCTTTCTAAATAAAACTAGAACTAAAACTGGACACTGACAACAAAAATAATAAGTAAAAAACAGCTCAGTGACCCGGACTATGAAGCACACACTTTTTTAATAAAAAAAAAAATCACTTCTTTCAGTAATTATACCCTGTAAAACAACTTAAGTGACTTCTTAAAATGATTTAAAACACTATCTTAAGTAATATGACCAAAATATCACAATTTGGATTCAGTCACTCGAAATTATTTATACTTTCTTCAGCTGCTCTTACTTAACTATCTTCTACCTTATTACCTTAGTTTGCTATTCTGTGTGCTCTTAAGAGTTCAAGTGCTCTTATTCTGCACTTAGTGCCTCCATTTTGATTTTTTAATAATTTACTGCTCTCTGCACTAGTTTTTAATCATTTTTAATTTATCGGCATTTATTTAAACTATGTTGTCTTAATATTGCTACACACTAAAGTGTGTTAGCTTGTATTGCATTTGCTACTGTTTTAACTGCTCCTCTGGAAAAAAAAAAAGTTCTAAGCTTGTTTCCCGCCTTTCCTGTAACTAGCCTAGTCCAGATATAGATTTGCTGTATCCAGGACTGTTTTGTAAATTTCTGAGTCCCCCTGACCTTTCTGTATTGGAGGGAAGTCTTCTAGCTTATCAATGGGAGTGGTAAGCACAAGATAGTCTATCTACCACAAGAGGAGTAGTTTCTGGCCCAGAAATTGTAGTTTATTGGCAGTTTGGGCAGTTTTTTCATCCCTTTCAACTTTCTGGTTTAAAAGCCTGGGTTTGTGTTTGTTCAAGCTCTACAGATCCATTTTTGACATCCTGCAGACTACAAGAGCAACATGAAGGAGAAAGAGATACTCTAAGTGCCTCCATTTTGATTTTTTCATAATTTACTGCTCTCTGCACTTGTTTTTTGTTGTTTTTAATTTATCTACATTTATTTAAACTGCATGTGCCTTAATTTTGCTGCACACTCAAGTGTGCTAGGTTGTATTGCACTTAAAGTGTTTTTGCTATTGTTTTAACTGCTTTTCTACAAAAAAAAAGTTCTAAGCTTGTTTCCCGCCTTTTCTGTAACTAGTCTAGTCCAGATACAGACTTGCTTTATCCAGGACTGTTCTGTAAGTTTCTGAGCCCCGAGACCTTTCTGTGTTAAGGCAAGCCTTCTAACTTATCCGTGGAAGTGGAAAGCACTAGGTAGCCTATCTACCACAAGAGGAGTGGCTTCTGGCTCAGAAATTGTAGTTTATTGGCTGTTTGAGCAGTTTTTCCATCCCTTTCAACTTTCTGATTTAAAAGCCTGTGTTTGCACAGGTTTGCACTTGTTCAAACACAGCAAATCCAGTTTTGGTGTCCTGCAGACTACAAGAGCAATGGGAAGGAGAAAGAGATATGCTAAGTGTCTCCATTTTGATTTTTTTCATAATTTACTGCTCTCTGCACTTATTTGTTTTTTTTTTTTGTCATTTTAACTTATCTGCATTTATTTAAATTGCATTTGCCTTAATATTGCTACACACTCAACTGTCCTGGTTTGTACTGCATTAAAGTGTTTTTGCTACTGTTTTAACTGCTTTTCTGACCGCCCCCCCCCCGACAAAAAAAAGTTCTAAGCTTGTTTCCTGCCTTTCCTGCAACTAGTCTAGTCCAAATACAGACTTGCTCTATCCAGGACTGTTTTGTAAGTTTCTGAGCCTCCCCAGATTTTCTGTGTTGGAGGCAAGCCTTCTAGCTTATCAATGGGAGTGGTAAGCACTAGGTAGCCCATCTACCACAAGAGGAGTGATTTCTGGCCCAGAAATTGTAGTTTATTGGCTGTTTGGGCAGTTTTTGCATCCCTTTCAACTTTCTGGATAAAAGCCCGTGTTTGTATGGGTTTGCTCTTGTTTAAGCTCTGTGAATCCAGTTTTGGCATCCTGCAGACTACAAGAGCAACAGGAAGGAGAAAGAGATAGCCTAAGTGCCTCCGTTTTGATTTTTTCAGAATTTACTGCTCTCTACACTTGTTTTTTTTTGTTATTTCTAACTTATCTGCATTTATTTAAACTGCATTTGCCTTAATATTGCTAACACTCAAATGTGCTAGCTTGTACTACATTTAAAGTGTTTTTGCTACTGTTTTAACTGCTTTTCTTAAAGCCCCCCCCCCCAAAAAAAAGTTCTAAGCTTGTTTCCTGCCTTTCCAGTAACTAGTATAGTCCAGATACTTATTTGCTGTATCCAGTACTGTTTTGTAAGTTTCTGAGCTCCCCAGACCTTTCTGTGTTGGATGGAAGCCTTCTAGCTTATCAGTGGGAGTGGTAAGCACTAGGTAGCCTGTCTACCACAAGAGGAGTTGTTTCTGGCCCAGAAATGGTAGTTTATTGGCCATTTGGGTAGTTTTTCCATCTTTTTCAACTTTCTGGTTTAAAAGCCTGTGTTTACTTGGGTTTGCACTTGTTTAAGCTCCATGAATCCAGTTTTGGCATCCTGCAAACTACAAGAGCAACGGGAAGGAGAAAGAGATACTCTAAGTGCCTACATTTTGATTTTTTCATAATTTACTGCTATCTGCACTTACTTTTTGTTGTTTTTAATTTATCTGCATTCATTTAAACTGTATTTGCCTTAATATTGCTACACACTCAAGTGTTCTAGCTTGTACTGCATTTAACGTGTTTTTGCTACTGTTCTAACTGCTTTTTGGCAAAAAAAAAAAAAGTCTAAGCTTGTTTCCAGCCATTCCTGTAACTAGTCTAGTCCAGATACAAATTTGCTGAATCTAGGACTGTTTTGTAAGTTTCTGAGCCCACCCAGACATTTCTGTGCTAGAGGGAAGCCTTCTAGCTTATCAGGGGGGGGGGGGGTAAGCACTAGGTAGCCTATCCACCACAAGAGGAGTGGTTTCTCGACCAGAAATTGTAGTTTATTAGCCATTTGGGCATTTTTTTCCATCCCTTCAACTTTCTGGTTTCAAAGCCCGTGTTTGCACACCGTGCAGTGGTGCTCAGCTGAGGTAAACTATTACCGGTGCCAGAAAGTCTGCTCTTCAATTTTCCTCTTAGAACGTACTTGTTCTTTTACTTCTTGCACTTCAGTTAGCTTAATCGGATAGCACTTTAACAGGCTTTTGTAGCATTTATTGTAGCACACTTAGGTGCTATTAGCACTAGTTGTTCTTATGCAGTAACAGTACCAGTACTTATTAGTTATGACCACTCCTCCTGGTATGATTGTAGGGCAATTTCCTGTGCTTTCTCCTGCTAACCTGGTGCACTTGGGCATTCTGAGACAGTGTGGCAACTGTCTAATGTACAAAGGCAACCCTCTCCTCTTACCTCCCAACACTCATACCTGTGCGAGTTGCACTAATATCACCGAACTGGAAGCAGTGCATGCTCCAACCAAGACCGGACTACCTGGTCAAGAGGAGAAGGTCAACACCTGCAACTCACTACATAGAACACACAGCCCTCCAAAACACCAACTATCACAACCCACACATAGAAACACAAACCATGCACCCACCTTCATACTCAGCCACCACAACACAACACCAACCCCAGAACACATAGCTCACCACCACAGTGTGCCCCTCAATCCAAGCCCTTAAGGCAAAACACTTTTCCCAATGTACTAATCATAGGAGACTCAATTGTGAGGCACACTGATGTCCCACTCACTAGGTTAAACAAGGAGAAGGTGACAATCAGTTGTCTATCAGGTGCCAGGATCCACCACATAACACATGCACTCACGTCACTCCACAACAAGTACAAACATGACTCAGTCATTGTCCATGTGGGTGTGAATGACCTGAGATGTACCTCCCTGGACTATATGAAAAGAGATGTGATGGAACTCTAGGATTATGTGGCCCAAGTGGGTATAACCCTAGCCCTGAACAGTATTCTACCATCACCCAGACCAAAGACCAAAATTCCAACATAACAGCTACAAGCAAATGAAATCTGAGGGTCATGCTGCTCAGTCCTAGAAGTCTAAATCTCAAGATGCACTCGCTCAAAGCTCTCTTCAAATGGAGAATGTCGATATTTGTGCTGTAACGGAGACCTGGTTTAAAGAGGCAGAAAGCACCCCTGCGCTCCAATGCTACAACTCATTCCATACCTTTTGGCCCCAGAAAACATCCAGAAGCTCCAAAGATGGTGGTGTCTCATATTCTTAAAGGATGTGCGCACCCCTAGACTGGTAGCCCAGCATAATGCATCCAAGATACTTCAGGTACAACTAACACTAGGTAAGATGGTGATACAAGTCATAGCCTGCTACAGAACCCCAAACATGTCCCTAGACTTTCACTCCAAGTTCCTAAGAACCCTGGAATCTATAAAGGTCCAACCCAATGCTCTAATACTGGGTGACTTCAACTACCCTTCCATCAACTGGGAAAATTATTCAAGTACCAATGTACAGGCCCAACGCATTCTGGAATTTATCAATTCCAATGTCCTGGACTAGCTCATTCTGACCCCCACTAGAGGAAGCAACATCCTCGACCTGGTTATCACCAACATGGAAGACCGGTGCTCCACACCTATAGTCAATTCATCCCTGGTTAAATCTGATCACAAACTGATCACCATGGAAATCTCCATCTCACCTACACTAAGGTGACCACCCTGAAAAACTTCTCTAAAGTTGACTTTAGGCTCCTAAAACCAAAGGTGGCTAACTTCTCAGCACCCATGCCAATGGAAAATAGCTGCATGACTGCCAAATCATACACCAAAGCACTGTACGAACATGTAACCAATGCATGGACCTTGCCATACCAAATAGAACTAAGATGCTCTCCTCCAAAAAATGGAAGCCAATCTGGTGGTCCCCAGCCATCAATAAACTCTACAACAGAAGGAAGAAACTGTTGCAGAAAAAAATGAAGTCACAAAACTGGAAAACCTCCATCAGTCTAAACAAAAAAGCCGAGATCCCTTATCAAATTCTCTAAAGCCAGCTATGTAGGCAGAATTATGGCTGACACCAAAAACAACCAAAAAGCATTCTATATCTGGGAAAGAAATGGTCATTTATGCTTTAGTATGCATTATCAGCATAATGTCAGTAGGAAAAGATGTAATTTCTCTTGCAAGGTCTGACTGTAGACAAAAAAACCTTGTCTAAATGGGTCATTAACTACATTTTTCTTTGCCTTTGTCACCCTTTGGCTAATGGCGTCAAAGGCCATTCCTCTAAATGTGAGTCTATTTATAGTGCTAATTTCAATAAAGGGTCAATTTGTCCATTGCAGACATTTGCAGTGAATACATATCTGATAGCTTATACATACAATCACAGAATTAATTTAATATATACCACAAAAGGCACATTGTTTAAAGTGAGTGTGGAAATTATTTTAATGGTAAAAAAATAGTTGATGTTAGCCTGCATGTAAAATATTGTTATTGTTTCCAAAAATATGTTTTACAGTTAGTGAGTACATTTTTTGGTTAAAATAACAGATTAAGATAACTACCACACCTCAGCTGCTATGGGCATGGAGAGATTCTAAATTAACTGTATAGCTTTAGTGTGATGGCCAGAGAGTAGTGTGCTGTTTGTGAAATTTTTTTTCATTTCTTGCTTTAACCTAAGTGACTTTCAAATGCAGTGGCTTAGTCATTAAAATCCATTGTCCATGTCATTTTAATGACTGATTTCTAGGACTTGTCACCTTAACCTGTCTTAAAGAATGTTGCCTTGCCTACTAATTATTACTGAAGTCTCTGTAGATGACAATTTGCACTTTCTAGATGTAACATACTTTCATTTGGAATCTTCCAATATTTCATAATGCTTGTACCTGCTGATTTATACCTCCTGGAAAGTAATTGTAAGGTTTTCATTTCTGCATGTTTCACGTATCATTGTAAGATGTCTCTTACCATTATTTAGACGGCCTTTTATCACAAATAATGAGGTTCTTGACAACCACTGTAAAATTATCACACTTGTTAGCCTGACCCTAAGAAGTGTTAGGTACATAAAACCTTGTGCAACAAGCTCTTCATGCCTCAGAATAAAATATGACTAATTTGCAATTACAGAATCTTATAATGCAGTTGACTAAGTAGTGTTTGTACTAAAACATGATCTACTGGATTTTTATGCCTATTGCTGTTTAAGCTAATAATTAAATTTTACTTGTGTGTTACGAAGCACTAAGTATATTTTGACTAGAATATGTAATAGCCTATAGTTTTCATTGCTGTTTTGCAATAAAGAGTAATGCCCAAGGGATACAGTGCCTTTTACTGTGCATCAGGACAAGAATTATTTGCTTACATTATTACAAAATGTAGGTTCTCCACATGATTTGATACAAAATGCAATACCATGTAACATGGGTGGGAGGTTGGTATAATGGTTAAGGTGTTTACCTTACAGACCCAAGGTGCAGGGTTTTATACTCACATAGGGTAATTGGCTTGGCTGAAAATGGCCCACAAAGGCAATAAGCCTTGTGCTAACCTATATAACATGTTGTGAGTTATTGGACTTTTTGAAATAGCAGCAAATTTATCTTGCTTTCTGTATCCTACAAATGATATAACTTGCCAGCTAAAATCATGGATGATGACATTATATGCTGCCATTAGCAGCAAAATGATGATACACACAACAAAATGTGCACTGGTGGAGAATGTAACTCAGCTCAGTCCCAATAATACATTGTGCAAGATAATGTAGCTTAGCTCATACTCAAACATGAGCAGTGGCAGAGAGGTGTCAACCATTCTGAAGAGGCAATCAAGATACCTAGATGCCTCAGAGAGTGTTAGGGTATTGTTTATGGCCTTTGACATGATACACAGCATGTAGCTGCAATACAGGTAGGCAGAAAGGGAATCCATGATAAACATGGCACATAATATCCTTAAATACAGTGTACATCAGGGTGTCACAGAGAGGCCAGAAGTGCCATCACCATTTCAAGATGCACGACAGTGTATGAATATCCATATGGTGACACGTACACAACATCTTGTGGACATTTTTGGTACGGAATGCATTGAAGTCCATTTGTTATATGTAGTGATGCCTGTAATATGCCTGATTTTATGTTTGTAGGTAAGTATTTGGCAATCAGTCTGTAGACCATTACAAGTAAAAACCAATAAGCTCTATTCAAAAGTACCCTCCAGTCTCAAGGAGGACAATACAAGGCAGACCTGGGAAAATGTTTGAGGCTGCCAATTCAGTTATCTAGGTTTGCCTTAAAGGTGGCAACAGTGCTACTCTGCCTGACATAAAGCAAAAGTATGTTCCTGAGGTTGGGAAGATGTTAGGATATGATCCTCTAATGCCAGCATCTAGTTGTCTGCTGATGAAGATTTAGTTCCCCTGACTGTGTATTTAAGGAGCCATTTGTTATGCAAAAGAATAATAGGCTCAAAAAAGTTGGATCTCTCATGGCTCAAAAGGCTAGACATAGATAACCATGGAGGACTCTGTATGTAACTGAGTGTACAGGATCGGCTGTCACTCTTTCTCCTAATAACTAAGATTTTTGAGATCACTGATCTTTTTAATTAGGAATCTCAGAGGCCTCCCAAGTTGAGTGTTATGCTTAGCTAAGTTCATATCAAAAGGGGTGTTATATTCTAAAGTGGGTCTAATGCGATATGAGTAAAGGGGAATTAACACTTCACTGGATCTAGAAGAGACGACTTTGGAAATCAAATGAACCACAAAGAAGGCTTCCCAAACTACTTCAGAGATATGAAGGTCAAAAGATAAGAAATTATTAACAAGCATTCCTATATCTCTTACAACAGTGTCTGATTGGAGAGTTGTGTTATCTATGTGGTATAGGATGTTTTTTTACCTAAATTAACTGCAATAATTTACATTTAATTTGAAATCCCTTTCCTTAAACCATTTGTTAACATTGTCTAACCCATGTATGAACAATTGTGTTAGCAGAAGATCAAATCACATCTACACTGCGAACAAGGTATGTAATGTCTCATCTTTATTACGATACTTTGCTTATTTTTATATATGTTTAACTTCTTTGTGTGAAAAAGCAGCCAGTATACCTTCTTTTTCCTAAAACGGGTGGGGGGAGGGGGTAAAGAAGAAGTTGAGATCATCTGTTGTAGTTTCAGGTATGACAGGAGTAGCAGCAAATGGCACACAGTTATCAGGAGTTACATATACAGCTGGGCTTGCTTCAGCCTCTTTTTCAAAACTTGGAATCTGATTGTTCTCATCTAGTATAGACAGTGTAAGCATTGCCCCATGAGACTTGTAATCCCTGATAGAGTGGAAGAATCGGCCAATGTCAAAATGACTTGAAGCTTTGTATAACATAAAAAGAAACTGTCAACAGATTTGCAGTGGATCTGAGGAATAGTAATCAACATCAATCAAATGCTGAGTTACACTGCAGCATCATGCTATGGATCTGCTAGATGAGGTTATGGGTTGCAAAATGTGTGGTCATGCGGTTGGCACAGAGAGTGTTGTGAGATGTCAGACTCTGCTCATCACCATTCTCCCCATGCAGTATAACTCACTGTATATACCCCACAAAAGGCAGCCTGAGAGACAGTCTCATATTAGAACATTTCATTCTTCGAGTACAGTGCACGCAGACCTGAAACAGACCACCTTATGTGTGAAGAAACATTAAATCCCGTTCATATTTCTCTCAATAAGATATATAAATTGGAATATAATGGAATGTACAAGCTCTCATCCACACAAAACATTTGGACTGTAAGATATCATAGAATCATAAAGTAACTGGGCCATATGGTCATTTACACCTTGCCAGCACCCACCGTCAGACCTTACATCCTTTATCAAAAAGTGATAGAGCCATTGTACCTGGGATGAATGTATGAATACCCACTCAATTGTCTAATTCCTTCTTAAAGAAAGATAGTGCATCACAATGCTTGTTCTGAAAAGGAAGCTTGCTCCAGGGAATGGGTAGACACTGTGTGACAAATTTGTCCCTTCACAGTCATTTAATTATTTGCTAAAGAAGCATTAGATATCTAGTTTTAGTGTTCACAGGATTGTTTAATTTGTGGAAAAATAAGAACTCTTGGACTATCAGATCATTAATAGCCCACAAGGCAAGGCACAGATTGCCTCTAAGGAGTTTGTAGGATACCAAACACAGGGACAAGGCCTCTAGTCTCTCTTGATAGCTCGGGTCCTTTAGTTCCATATATTTTGTCAGAAACCTTTGGGATCTCTCTAACTGCCTAATATGTTTTATAAAATACATCCCAAAGAGGGCATTCTATTCCATAAGTGGCCTGGTCAGTGCAGAATATAGAGGGATTAAAACTTCTTTAGACCTAGAAGAAATACCCTTTGTGATCAGCTGTGCCAGATAGACTGATTTCTTGGCCGCTGTTGCAACATGATGGTCAAAAGAGACAGCACTACTTACCTTTATTTCGAGATTTCTCATAACATCTTAATTTTGCAGTGGGGTGTTTTCCATAATATAAGCTGGGTGGAGGGTATGTTTACCAAATGCAGCAATACTGCATTGTTTAGCCTTTAGTTTTAGCCCATTTTCAGTGCACCAGCTATCAACATGTGTTAATTCACTTTGTTGCTTCTGTATACCAAAAGAAACCCAAGCATAACACCCAATTTAAAACTGTCATTAGACTCAATTAGCCAGAATTCCTAATTTTTTTATTTGGAGATATTGGAATCAGATACTGAACAGCAAAGGTCCTCACACAGAAGCCTGTGGCATACCTCTCAATTGTACAAATTTTTACAGAATGTCAAGATTTTTGCCTCATATTTTGGATTTGTTTTTACAAAATTGTGTTTTTTTGGCAAATCACAGGCAAATCATTGAGGGTTGAAGTCAGAAAATAATGACAGACACTTGAGTTTCAGACTTCATGCTCTTCAGAAAATTCATGCTAATAAAAATTGTTGTTCTATCAATTTTTTTAAGTTTGTAAGAGCAGTATTTAAAAAGTGTCCCTATTTTGGGGCCTTCCCCCATTATTGATGGCTTTGCCCAGATTTCTTGCTCTAAGAGGTTGAGAGGTACTCCCTGTGGTATCCCACTGGTTACTTTCAAACACTCTGAGGCTATCCTTGGCACCTTCACAGTGAGAGTTCTGTTCCTAAACAAATTCATTATCCATCTAACTACTTAAGGATCGAGTTGGAGTACACGTAGCTTTTAGAAAATGCTGATATTTGTATAGTAACCAATGCTTTGGCAGGGTCAAGGTATGCTGTATGGACAATGTGATCACTAACAACAGCTTACATTAACTGCTCTAAAAGAAATTACTAAATTCATTACACAGAATCTACCTTTAACAAAAATAACTGCTGTGGTCCAAGTCTTAAAAGATTTTTATATCATAGTTTATTAGGTCTGTTATGACCTTTTACATTGCTTCACAGATAAAGTTCATCAGGCTGATGGATCTGTGGGCCTGATAAATAGATAGATAGATAGATAGATAGATAGATAGATAGATAGAAAGATAGATAGATAGATATCTGTATTATATATAGAGAGATATATCTCTATTTCCACACACAAGTGCACGCACACACACACACACACACACACATATATATATATATATATATATATATATATATATATATATATATATAGGTTAACTATCAGATTTGTGATCATTACAATTTCAAATCCTGAAATAATCAAATAATGTGACCAAAAGATCACAAGATGAGAATGCTGGAGACCACAGAAGTAAACAACTGGACTTACCCCCCTTCTGGACCCATGTTAACACTTTTCCCTGCATCCACATAAGTCAGGAGATTTGATGTTTGACACTGTTTGCTCTTGTAGTTCTTTGCATTTTTATCTTGCAACCTTCTGCTCACATTATATGAGGATGGAATATATATAGTCTGATATGTGGTACATGAAATATTTTGCACTATTGCTATAAAAAAATTGCATATGTTGATATATTTGGAATATGTGAACAAGTACCTTTTCAGTCCTTACACCTCCTTACTCTCTCTTCCTCACTTACTTTCTTACTGCTAATTCCCTTCCCTGACTTTCTCTCTAAATATATCATAAGCCTGTTTCTGATAATTTATGTAGTAAAAAATGGTATATTCTATGTGCATTTAATCGAAAGATCCAAACATCAACCTTCAAAATGTCAATAATGCGAACATTGGCATGCTACTGTGCATGCTTCTAGCAATAACCTCGATGCATACAAAATTAAAAATAAAAAAACATCAGTTTTTTCAGGGGGCAGTCAAACCCCTACACGCTCCCACATGCCTGACTAATTATATATACTAACTCCAAGATCATGCAATATTGGAGAAAGGGCATATTCCCCATCACTGCAAATTGTGTGATCTCCCACACCTGTCAACCATCTGCTTAGTCGACCAAACTTTGTCAACTATTTGACAAAAGTCAGTACTGTCATGAATTTATATATTTATATATATTATTTTTTGTTATACTTTGAAAGTAGACGTCAAAAAGAAAATGGTAGTTTGCTTTCCTTGGATTTATGTTGATAGATCAACATAACTTTCAGCGAGTTCCAATTCACTGAAAGAAACATGCTGAAAGCCATTTTCCACAAACACTGAATTAAGTTATTTTTCTTTGTGGGGACAAGACATCCTTAATTCCCTTGTGGTTGGACAGCTACCTACCCTCAACCTATATATACCTACAGCACAGTTACAAACAGTAGAGTAAAGAGCAAATTCCTTTAGCACTGAGAACAGATTTCTATGAGTTTGTTTTGTAGAATCAGCACTTGCTGAAAGAGTGCTCAGTCTACTGACACAAATCTCTTTTCTTTGTGTGGCTAGTAGCGTTGTGGTTTTCTTTTTCAGTACATGGCATCCAGTTTTTCTGCTCGTGAGTAATTAAAAATTCCCTTAATTGGTGAGGGATTCTTTCATCCATTTCTATGGCTTATATTGAGTTCACCATGGTATAATTCTATCTTGTAAAATTAAAAACAAAGTATGGGAACAGACCTATGCAAGAAAACGTTGCATATTAATGATGTTCATTCCTTGAAGCAAAAAATCAAGTCCATGAAAGTCCATAAAAATTCAAAAAGACTTTTATTCCATACACAAGACAGGTAAGTGCTTTCGCCAAAGGGCTTTTTCAAACCATTAACAAGAATCACAGGAAACACTATACCTTAAATAATTCATCAATTAAGTATGCAAATAGATAATGACATCACTGCAATAAAATTTAAAAAGACAAACTAATATATGAAAAGTAAAAAATAATATACAAAAGATAATGCTAGCATGTCAGAAATATATATAACATATCTTCTATACTACATCAAAGTGCTTTAAAATAGAAATTGCATTAAATAAATTATACTACATCAAAGTGCTTTAAAAATAGAAATTGCCTTAAATAAATAATTAAAATACATGTCATCTCACAACTAATCTCCTATTCTTTAAAATGGGCTTAATTGATATTTTTTCATTCAGGCCTGGGTTTATATGTGCTCTAAGCTTGATGATCCATCTCATTTCAATTCTTTCTGTATAGTTTCTAACATCTCCACCTCTCATACTAGGTGTATTAACATGAAGAACTATAAATTTAAAGATATGTGACTCATCCATTTCATTGACATGTTTAGATAATGCATTAATACTAGATTTAATACGTATTTGATATAAGTGTTCCTGATTCTATCCCTAAGCCTTCTGTCAGTTTTACCGACATAGAAGGCAGGGCAGGAACTACACTGGGCAAGATAAACCACATGCTCTGTATTACAGTTAGCTTCCACATTAACTTTAAACCATTGGGAAGTAAATGGATGGACAAAAATAGTGTTTTTGCATATAAAATCACAAAAATTGCAATTATTGCATGGAGATGTATATTTAGAAACTGAATCAAAGCCATGTGAATAGGAAATCTTGGGATAACACAAAAGTCTATGTAAATTCTTCTTATTCCTAAATAAGAAGACAGGGTTGTCACCAACTACCTCTCTGATACACGGGTAAACAGTTAAAACCTCCAATGTCTCCGGATAATCTCTTTTACATTCCCAACATCCTGTGTAAAGAATAAAGAAAATTTTGGGGCAGAAGTATTAATATTAACCGTAGATGTTAATTCCTGTATAGCTTGGTAAGTATTAATGCCCCTATCCGAAAAATATGGACAAGCCATATCAGATCTATTTTGTATGACTGCTTCAGTCCCTTTAAGAATCTCATCAAGTCTATATGACCTAGCCAACAATCTTTCTTTCAAATCAATCAATCCCTTTTCATATCCTTCTTTCGTGGGGTTAAGCCTAGAGGATCTGATGCTATCCTTTAATAATGTTTTTAAAAGCATATCTAGGATGCATACTCCCTCTGTATAATAAAGTATTTTTATGGAAAGCTTTCCTATGAACCCCAGTATTTAGCTTGCCACTACTCAACCTCTCAATAGTAACATCCAGGAAAGTAATCCTTGACGTTGATTCGGTCATAATAAACTTTAAATAGGGTGTAAGGGAATTTACCTCTTCAAAAAAACAATTTAACTGTCTATTACTAACTGTCCACAGAAAAAAGACATCATCCACAAAACGTTTGTAGAAAATAACATATATCTGGAACATAGGCAGTACAAATAAATTCTCCCTTTCTCAATAGGCCATAACCAAGTTGGCATAGCTAGTGGCACAAGAAGTGCCCATAGCTACGCCATCTTTCTGAATATACAAATTTTCATTAAACAAAAAGAGGTTTTTCTCCAGCACAATTTCCAACAATGAGCATATTAAATCCACCTTTACAGGACTAAAGTCAATCTGTTATGTTAAATAATTATGAATACAGTCAACACCTTCCTGATTCAGAATCAAAGTAAAAAGAGATTTGACATCTAAAGTTACTAAAATAAAATAGGCATCGTCACTAACTGTTTCCATTCTTGCATACAAGTCTAATAAGAACTGTTTCATATCCTTTAAAATGACAGAATTCCCATCCACTATGGGCCTTAACAACTTTTCTATATTGATTGATATAGGTTCAGTAACCCACCCTCTACCTGTCACTATGGATCTCATGGGAGGGTGGAAAGGATCTTTATGAACCTTGGGCAAGCCCTGAATGGTGGGTATTAATGGGTTGTCAACCCTAAAGAACTTATACAGCTCTAAGCTGATCGTATGGCTCTTAACTAAGTCATCCAGGGTATCATAAAGCCTTAACACACAGGCTTGAATGTCATCAAGTTGTATAATTGAATAAAATCTACTTTCTGCAAGCATTTCAGTCATTAATGGATTATATTCACACATATCCATCACTATGACAGGTCCACCCTTATCTGCTGGTCTAATAATAATATTAAGCTCACTTCTAAGTCTTTCTAGGGTTAACTTGTGTCTGCGTGTCAAATTACCTTTTCTTTTAACACAATCATAATTGTGACTTGAATTATAAATATCATTCTCCACTAATTTACTGAATACATCCAACAGAGGATGATAATTAGGAATGTATAAACTCGATTTGGTATACTGTGGAACAGAGGAGGCAGGGATATTCTTATCAAATTGTAGTTTCAACTGTACATTCCTTATAAATAACTTAGTATCTATAACAGTATCTACTATGTCACTATTGGTTGCAGGTATAAAGGATAGACCCTTGTTCAAAATTTCCAATTCATCCCTGTCTAATGGTCTGTGGGAAATGTTCCATACTGTTGTGGTGTTGTCCATTCCCACATTCCCTTCAATGTTGGGCCTGTTTGTTCTCCCCCAATTGCTTTCCATTTTTGCCTGCCCCTGCTCATTGAGTGACTTCTTCCCCTCCCTCGGACATCGGTTATCAGGAAAGGGGGAGGGTGAATTGGTTCTCGGGTAGTATTAGTTACAGTTGTTTTCCTCCTAACCACAGGTTCATGTGTAATAGTGTCACTATTCACAGAAGTAGATGGGGTAACAACAATGTTACTAGTACCCAATTCATTAGTTGAACCAAGAGTGTTGTCAGTATGACTGTCAACATCACTTTGATTACTACTAGTTACATTAGGCATTCATAAGTTGCCACATACATTCGCTACAGAATTAGTGGCAACATTATCATTAAGACCAACATTTCCATTTACATTGAGAACAACATTTCCAATTACATTGGTCCCTTCACATAAAACAGAAGTTTTAACATTGTTAGAGTTAGGTACAGTCATATTACTCATTACAGGGGAATTTTTAGAGTAAGAGACAGTCCTTTTATTATATCTGCCTCTTCCTTCCACTTGGCTCTGTATATTACTATTGTTCCTCGGCCAAGTAAAGACATGGCCTCATGAAAAATTGCAAATGTCTCTCTGTAGTTTATGTTTCTTCTGCTCCAGTAGACGTTTCTCAAAAAGAAAAACATTTCAAGCAAATGCTCCATTAAGCGGTCTACTTCGACACTTGGAAATTTAGCAATTAATATAACTTGTTGTTCCTTTATTTTAGCTTTAAGACTATTCTCTTCAGGCAGAAAAAAAGTAATTCAACAGTAACATATAATTTAGGATCACCTCAATGTTTAACTGTTGTCAACGACAGAGCAGTTCAGGGTAAGCATTACCAGTAGTTGGCATCTTCAAGACTCGAAGACCTCTCTGTAAAATCCTTTTCTGTATACAAGGTTCAAATTGGTACCGTTGCGTCTGTAGGCGTTTCAGTTTTAAAAAATCCATCTCAAGCTGACCAAATGCTTCTGTTAACGCAGCTGAATCAAAGGCATTAGGTGTGACCTCATTTCCTGTTACCAATACCTCATATGTTAATAGCGGGTTCTTATCGCCTGATAGTTCAGGAATTCAGTTCAAGCTAGACAGGAATTACCATCTACGGTTAATATGAATACTTCTGCCCAAAAATTTTCTTTATTCTTTACACAGGATGTTGGGAATGTAAAAGAGATTATCCGGAGACATTGGGGGTTTTAACTGTTGACCCGTGTATCAGAGAGATAGTCAGTGACAACCCTGTCTTTTTATTTAGGAATAAGAAGAATTTAGATAGACTTTTGTGTTATCCCAAGATTTCCTGTTCACATGGCTTTGATTCAGTTTCTAAATGTACATCTCCATGCAATAATTGAAATTTTTGTGACTTTATATGTGAAAACACTATGTTTGTCCATCCATTTACTTCCCAATGGTTTAAAGCTAATGTGGAAGCTAACTGTAATACAGAACATGTGGTTTATCTTGCCCAATGTAGTTCCTGCCCTGCCTTCTATGTCGGTAAAACTGACAGAAGGCTTAGGGATAGAATCAGGGAACACTTATATCAAATACATATTAAATCCAGTATTAATGCATTATCTAAACATGTCAATGAAATGGATGAGTCACATATCTTTAAATTTATGGTTCTTCATGTTAATACACCTAGTATGAGAGGTGGAGATGTTAGAAACTATACAGAAAGAATTGAAATGAGATGGATCATCAAGCTTAGGGCACATATAAACCCAGGCCTGAATGACAAAATATCAATTAAGCCCATTTTAAAGAATAAGAGATTAGTTGTGAGATGACATGTATTTTAATTATTTATTTAATGCAATTCCTATTTTGAAAGCACTTTGATGTAGTATAGAAGATATGTTATATATATATTTCTGACACTCTAGCATTATCTTTTATGTATTATTTTTTACTTTTCATATATTAGTTTGTCTTTTTAAATTTTATTGCAGTGATGTCATTATCTATTTGCATACTTAATTGATGATTTATATAAGGTATAGTGTTTCCTGTGATTCTTGTTAATGGTTTGAAAAAGCCCTTTGGCGAAAGTGCTTACCTGTCTTGTGTATGGAATAAAAGTCTTTTTGAAATTTTTATGGACTTTCGTGGACTTGAATTTTTACTTCAAGGAATGAACATCAGTAATATGCAACATTTTCTTGCATAGGTCTGCTCCCATACTTTGTTTTTACTTTTACAAGATTAACTACGGAGATTGGTTTGGGAGCGTTTACTCTTTGGTGGTTCCTGTTGTTTATCGTTTTTCACATGGTATAATTCTAAGTGACCTGCAAAAACAAGCATTAAACCTCTTCACTCTGATGTAATAGGTAGTTAATACATTGTGATTAATAACTACCCACTCATGGAAGTGTACATTAGATTCCATCACTTTGATTTACTAACAGCTTAATTTTATGACCTGAGAAAGTAACATTACATATTTCATGTGCTGGGCCATGGATACAACTTGTGATTCTCAGAAATATACCGTATTATGACCAAGGCGATAACCAAAATCAAAGCTGAATTGCATGTATAGAAGTAATTATATATAAAATATTACATGCAAGTGCAATTATACATTTATATTACACGTTACATATACTTACAATCACATCCCTGAGTCAGAAAAGATTGAGAAGCAAATAGCAAAGCAAGAACTTAATAACTGGTTATTTATTTATTTTGTTTGTTTATCGGGTAATGTCCGACTGGGCATGAGGCCCATTTTCAGTGGAGGCCTGGCGAGAAAAGCTATATGCAAATAGTATTAAACAATCAAATTGAACATGTATTAATCAACAATGTACAAAGCAAGTCAGTAAAGAACTTAGTTATATAACAATAATTAACAAATAATTAACAAATAATTAACAAATTAACAAATTTAAAAAAAGAAAGGCACAGTTAATGATAAAAATTGGCCGCATGAGTTAATAGTGAGAACAGTATGATACAGTAATACCAAGACAGAGAAATGCAGTGTACATAACAGTTAAAAGACAAGCAGTATATGAGTATATATTCTAACTGAAACTGAGTGCAGAATCAAGATAGCCTTCAGCAGTTAATAGTTGTAGCTGTGAGAATGAGCAAGTTTAGGGTAATGTAAGGGAGTAGTAGGTACTTAACCAGGAGTATGGCAGGTGCAGAGTCAGTGTTTTGCTAGATGCTCCTTAAAGTTTTTAAATGCATGAATGCTGGGGTTTTTAGCAATAGGTTGAGGAAGTGTGTTCCACAGTTTGGCAATTTTATGGGAAAAAAGGGCAGTGCCCTGTGTGTTGTGGGCTTGGGTTATCTTTAACAATAGTTTATTTGAGGAAGCTAGGTTAAGAAGAGAGGTGATGATTAGTGATCAGTAGTATGGTTTCATGCCGGGAAAGAGCATTATAGATGCGATGTTTGCTCTGAGAGTGTCGACGGATAAATATAGAGAAGGTCAGAAGGAGTTGCATTGTGTCTTTGTGGACTTAGAGGAAAGCATATAACAGGGTGCCTAGAGAGGAGTTGTGGCATTGTATGAGGAAGTTTGGAGTGGCAGAGAAGTATGTAAGAGTGGGACAGGATATGTACGAGGGCAGTGTGACAGAGGTGAGGTCACTGGTGGGAGTGACGGATGTGTTTAAGGTGGAGGTGGGATTATATCAAGGATCAGCTCTAGGCCCTTTCTTATTTGCAGTGGTGATGGACAGGTTGACAGACGAGATCAGACAGGAGTCCCCGTGGACTATGATGTTTGCAGATGACATTGTGATCTGCAGTGAGAGTAGCGACCAGGTTGGGGAGACCCTGGAAAGGTGGAGATATGCTCTAGAGAGAAGAGGAATGAAGGTCAGAAGGACTAAGACAGAATATATGTGTGTGAATGAGAGGGAGGATAGAGGAATGGTGAGGATGCAAGGAGTAGAGGTGGTGAAGGTGGATGAGTTTAAATACTTGAGATTAACAGTTCAGAGTAATGGTGAGTGTGGAAGAGAGGTGAAGAAGAGAGTACAGGCAGGATGGAGTGGGTGGAGAAGAGTGTCAGGAGTGATTTGTGACAGACTGGTACCAGTAAGAGTGAAAGGGAAGGTCTACAAGAGGGTAGTGAGACCAGCTATGTTATATAGGTTGGAGATGGTGGCATTGACAAAAATGCAAGAGTCAGAGCTAGACGTGGCAGAGTTGAAGATGTTAAGATTTGCACTGGGTCTGATGAGGATGGACAGGATTAGGAATCAGTATAATAGAGGGTCAGCTCAGGTTGGACAGTTTGGAGACAAAGCCAGAGAGGCAAGATTGCACTGGTTTGGACATGATGCTAGGTATATTGGGAAAAGGATGCTAAGGATGGAGCTGCCGGGTAAGAGGAAAAGAGGAAGACCTAGGATAAGGTTTATGGATGTGGTGACAGAGGACATGCAGGTGGTTGGTGTGACAGAACAAGATGCAGAGGACAGGAAGAAATGGAAACAGATGATCCGCTGTGGTGACCCCTAATGGGAACAGCCAAAAGAGAAGAAGAAGAAGAAGAAGAAGAAGAAGGAGAGCTCTAGGATTGCTGTTGGGTTGGACTAGATTGGTGAGTGATGGGCAGTTGTTAGGTTTGTAAATTATATTGTGGGCTATGGACAGTTGGTTACATGTAAGAAGGTTTGGTAGTTCTAACCATTTAAGTTGGTAGAGTACAGAATAGTGGTGGGTTCTGAAAGGGTGGTCTGTGCAGACTTGGAGATTTTGTTGTAGTATGATTCAAGATTATTTAGGTCAGATTTATGAATGTTTGTAAATACTAGGGAGCCATACAAGAGGGTGGAAAGTGCGAGCAGTTGCTAGTCTGGCATTGTCTGTAAGGTAAGGTTTAATTCTGTAAAGGGTGCCAAGTTTGGAGTGGACTTTTTTGATGATGAGGGAGATGTGGGTGTCAAAACTTAGGTTACCATTGACTTTGACAGCTAGAAGTTTGGCTTGGCTGTTAGGATCTATTTTGGTTCCGTTTGTGGAAAGGATACAAAGTGGAGTCAGACATGTTTTGGGTTTATTGTAATTAAAGACAATTAACTTGGTTTTGTTGGGGTTAAGTATGAGTTGATGGCTAATGAGGTAGTTTCCTATGTCCTGGAAAGATTTTTGCATTTTTGTTTGTAGGTCCTGCGGGGGGGGGGGGGGGGCTATGCAGATTAATGTAGAGTTGTTGGCGTATTGGACTATGGAGGCTAGTTGGCTAGTTGGGTTGAACAGCTGAGGTTGTTAGTAAAAATTGTAAAGAGAAGGGGCCCAAGTGTGGGTACTTGGGGGAAAACAACAGTGATGGGTAGAAGGGGGGCAGGGTGTTCTCCCATTTGGTGGCTTGCTGACAGTTAGAGAGATAACTATGGAACCAGGATAGGGCTGTTGTGTTAAGGCCATGGGATGATAGTTTATTTAGTAGGATTTGGTGGGAGATGGTGTCAAAGGCTTTTGACATGTCAAGGAATATGGAGGAGACCTTTATGAAATTATCAGGCAAATTGGTACTATACAGAAGTAAATCATTTGTGAAGGATTAAGCATGGTTCTTATTTATATTGTGCTTCCCTTTTACACTGCTGCTCCAGGGATGATAAGAATTGTCTGTTGGTGTGTATGAACCTGCATTTAGTGAAGGTGTTGGAAATAATTTTCCCATACTGTATATCCAAGTGTGTGAAATTCTCAGTCTCCTGAACGGAAATGGCCAGATGGTTATTTTAGCATAATAGCTCTGTAACCAGAGGACCACTGTTGTTCACATGTTCATTATTAAACTGTAATAGTTAACCTCTGGATACGTACCCAGGGAGTGGCGCACTGCAACTGTGGTCCCACTTCACAAAGGCGGTGCCTCCACCGACCCTGGAAATTACCGGCCCATTAGCTTGACAAGCCTTATCTGCAAAGCCATGGAGAGGATCATAATGGACCTCATAAATAAAGACATAGGGAATTTGCAGACTTTGGATCCAACCCAGTTTGGCTTTGTCAAAGGCAGATCATGCCTTTTAAACTTGGTTGACTTTTTCGAAACAGTCACCAAAGCCATTGATGAGGGAAAGGCAGTCCATACAGCCTACCTCGATCTGGCGAAGGCCTTCGATACAATACCCCACTCGGGTATCATTGAAAAACTCATCAGCTTAAATATTAACCCATACATCACAAGATGGGTTGCAAACTGGCTGAGTGACAGAACCCACAGGGTCAGAGTTGCTGGCGCCATGTCAGACTCAAAGCCTGTCACAAGTGGTGTCCCACAGGGCTCAGTCCTAGGCCCACTCTTGTTTGGCATCTACTTCTCCAGTACAAGCAAACACAGGAGGGTTATGGCTGACAAAGTTTGCAGATGACTGCAAACTGGGCCATAGTAGAAAACACATCTGACACAGATATCCTTCAGAAGGGTCTCACAGAACGGATAACTGGTGCCAGAGCCATGGCCTAAAGTTAAATGCCAAAAATGCATAGTCATACCCTTCGGGAAAAACAAGGTTACCCCTAGCTACCAAATAGGTGGCAATCCACTGAGCACAGAAGAAGTTATCAGGGACCTGGGGACCCAGGTTGATAGTAGTCTGTCATTCGACACCCATGTAGCTAAAGTAGTTAGGAAGACCTTCTACATTGCCCACCTTATCATGAAGGGATTCTCATCTAGATCAAGGGAGGTCATTGTCTCCTCTACTCATCACTCATCAGACCAATGATTGAGTACAATGCCCCATTCGGAATGTATCTGACCCGACACTTGCAGCAGCTGGAGAGGCCACAAAGTTCCTCACCAAAAGGATAAAGGGTCTCAAAATCTGTCCTATGCTGCCCGACTGAAAGAACTCCAGCTCTATTCAGTCGCCACATGCTCAGAGGTGACCTTTGCCTAACATACAAGGCCATGTCAAACCCAGATTTGATGAATATGCTTCACCTCAAAAATCTAGATCCATCAGAGCCACAAGGCGGAGACTTAAACCTCGACACGGCTATTAATAGGACGTGCTGGAGGGATAGATTCATCACCCAAAGACTCCCTATGCTGTGGAACAAAATCCCGGTATATCTGAGGCAGAGCACCTCGCTGGCCTTGTTCAAGAGAAATCTTGACCAATGGATGGGAGATCGCAGATATACCCCAGGGATTACCTCAGTGTCACTGCTCGACAGAGGCACAGCAAAATAATGGGTATAGTTCCCCATACTAAAGGGGTGGCGTAAGCCACAAAACTATGGGCTAGGCTTGTAAATGCCCTCGGGCAGATAGCCTAGTATGAACCTATGAACCTATGAACCTATGAACTAATGCAATGAAAATCAAAACTCAGAGTACTTTCACCTTCCCTGTACCTGCTAGTGAAGTAGCATACACAGAATTCTGAGATACTGCAATTTCAAAACTATTATATAATGAGACCTACTCATATTTAAGAGTAGAACTGATCTGAAATATGAATTTCTGTGCCATTTCTGTATAATACATTGGTTAGTCAAGACAGTATTCAGAGAAAATTAAGAGCAAAGTGTACAGTTGAAATGGTGGGAAGCTAGCCTATTTTTTCCTTCAGTGGAAATAAACTGGCATTCATTCTGCACACATTATTTATTTTTTATTGATCTCATCTGATGTTAGTGTCTGGGAAATACTGCATATTGGAAACACATATTCAGTCATCTAGTAATTCTGCCAGCTTGTCCCATGCTGATCATGTATGGTTTCAATTTCTGTTCATGTGCAAGTGCAATACATTGATTCAGTGCCAGGAGCACTTTATGTAATGTAGCCAAATAGTCTATATGGTTTGCTGCTTAACTAATAATAGGAGCAAACACTCTGAAGTGACTTTCAGAAGTAGAGCATATCAATAGGCATGGCTGGTTTACTGAGACCAGAGTTAAAGCTACCATAATATGCTGTATTAATGACTACCTGTTCACAGGTTCATAGGTTCATACTAGGCTATCTGCCCTAGGGCATTTATAAGCCTAGCCAGAGTGTGTTTGACTTTCGCCACCCATTTTAAATTAATTTTGCTATGCCCTTTTTCAAGGTTAGTATACTGTGCCTCTGTCTAACAGTGACACAGAAGTGATACCCGGGGTAAACCTACGATCTCCCATCCACTCATCAAGATTCCTCTTAAAGAGAGTCAGTGAGGGACTCTGCCTAACCTGGACTGGGATTTTATTCCAGAGTGAAGGGAGCCTCTGGGTTATGAATCTGTCCCTCCAGCATGTCCTATTTATTTCAGTGCTGAGGTTCAAGTCTCTTGAGCGTAGCTCGATGGGATTTGGATTTTCTGAGGTGCAGCATGTCCATTAATTCCGGGTTGGACATGGCTTTATACGTCAGGCACAGATCACCTCTGAGCAGGCGGTATGCCACTGAGTAGAGCTGGAGTTTCTTTAACTGGGCAGCATATGGCATCTGTTTGAGCCCTTTGATCCTCTTGGTGAGGTACTTTTGGGGTCTTTCCAGTTGCTGCAGGTGTCTGGTAAGGTACATCCCAAAAGGGGCATTGTACTCAATTATGGGCCTGATGAGGGGTGAGTAAAGAGGCACAATGACCTCCCCTGATCTAGATGTGAATCCCTTCATGATTAGGTGGGCTATATAAAATGTTTTTCTAACCACTTTGGCCACATGGTTGTCAAATGAGAGATTGCTATCAACTTGGATCCCCAGGACCCTAATTACTTCTTCTGTACTTAATGGATTACCACCTATGTGGTAATTTGTGGGCACTTTGTTTTTGCCAAAGGGGATGACTATACACTTTTTGGCATTTAGCTTGAGGCAATGGCTCTGGCACCAGTTGTCTGTTTCTATGAGGCCCTTTTGGAGGATGCTTGTGTCAGCTGGAGAGTCGATTATGGCACCCAGTTTGCAGTCATCTGTGAAGTTGGTCAGCCACAGTCCTTCCGAGTTGGCCTGTACCTCCGAGAAATATATACCGAACAAGAGAGGTCCCAGGACTGAGCCTTGTGGGACGCCACTTGTAACTGGTTTGGAGTCTGACATGGCTCCAGCAATTCTAACCATGTGGGTTCTGTCCTTGAGCCAGTTTGCAACCCATCTAGTGACATAGGGGTTTATATTTAAGCTGGTGAGCTTATCTATAATGCCCGAGTGGGGTATTGTATCGAAGGCTTTTGCGAGGTCCAGGTAGGCTGTGTGGACCACCTTCCCCTCGTCAATGGCCTTGGTGACTGTTTCAAAGAAATCGACCAGGTTTACGAGGCAAGATCTGCCCTTAACAAAGCCGAACTGGGTAGGATCCAGTGCCTGTAGGTCCCCAATATCTTTATTTATGAGGTCCATGATGATCCTATAATAGCTTTGCAGACCAAGCTAGTCAGGCTTATGGGGCTATAGTTTTCAGGATCCATTGAGGCACCACCTTTGTGGAGAGGGACCACTGTTGCTGTACGCCACTCTTTGGGTACATATCCTGTAGTAAGGCTGAGATTGAACAGTAGTTTTATGTTTGTGTTTAGCTCTTCACGGAGTTCATGTAGGACACAGCCCGGGACACCATCTGGTCCCATTGATGCTGTGTTTTTTGCTTTGGAGAGGGCGGCTCTTACCTGAGCATCTGAGATGTCAGGTGGGCAGAACTCTGCTGGGATAGATATTTGCCCTTTTGGTGGGGAGGGGGGGGTTGCTCTGAACCTGTCAGCTAGGATCTTGGCAATGTCTGTGGGTTCGATGTATTTTTTGTCATTTTGGACTAATTCTGAGCATATCTGGGAATTCCCACCCAGGTTCCTAACATAACTAAAAAAAGCCTTGTGATTATCCTTAGTGTCCTGTGCAATTTTTCTCTCAAAGCTGGCCTTAGACGATTTTATGAGTGCCTGTAGTTTTTTGCTAATACTGATCAGAGATGCCTTCCCTTTTTGGGATTTTGCTCTATCATGTAGTAGCTTCCTCCTTCTATTGTATAGTTTGTTTATGGCTGGGGTCCACCAGACAGGACATCTGCCTTTGGAGGATTGGATCTTTGTTTTATTTGGGATTGCATGATTCATGCATTCCTGAAGGTGTTCATAGAATGCGTTTATAAAGGATTCTGCGGTCTGGGCCATATTTTCCACAGGCTCGGGGGCTTTGAAGGATTCCACCTCGGTTTTGAGAAGGTTTTTCACTGTGGTTTTCTGGGCAGGGGGTGGGATTGTGATGTGAATATCCAGTGAGATTAGTTTATGGTCTGATCTTACCAGTGAGGGATACACTTCTGGTCTGGAGCATAGAGTCCCCATGTTGGTGATGATCAGGTCCAGTATGTTTTCCCCTCTTGTGGGATTGGTAACAAGTTGTTCCATAGAATATGAGTTTATAAATTCTAGGAACCTTTGGGCTAGGGTGTTGGAGCTAGAGTAATGCTCCCAGTCTATGTTTGGGTAGTTGAAGTCGCCCATTATAATGGTGTATGGAGAGACCTTCCTATTTTCCAGTGTTCTCAGGAAGGCCGAGTGGGGTTCCTTTGGTTGGGTGGTCTGTAGCAGGCTATAAACTAGAAGGCAGTTTTACCCACTGTTAGTTGCACATGGATAGTCTCTGATGCTTCGTGCTGTGCCACCAACCTGGAGGTGTGGGTATCTTTGACGAATATTGATACTCCCCCTCCTTTTGTGGTTCGGTCCAAGTTTTGGGGCCGAAAAGCATGGTATGAGGTATAACCTGGTAGTGCTGGGGTGCTCTCGGGAGCCTTGAACCAGGTTTCTGTTGCTGCACAGATATCGATGTTCTCCATGCTAAGGAGAGTTTCGAGTGCGTGCATCTTGAGGTTTAAACTTCTGGCTATGAGTAGCATTACTCTTAGTTTCTTATCCCTTGTGATACCTATGGAGGTGGGTTTGTCTTTTGAGCCTTGCCTAAAAAAGGCACTATGGTGGAAGCAAGAGCCTTTGCCAATATCCGAAAACCCAGGGGTGACAGGTGCAAGCCGTCCCTAGCGAAGCATCGTGGCTTGTCGAGCATGTCATCCCAGGCTGACAGGCATTGGTTCCCCTTGAATGACACCAATACTTAAGCCAATTGTTGAAATTGATCATCTTGTCTTCATATTGTGGCATCATTCTTGGTGAGGGTAAGATGCTACTCAAGGTCAGGGTCATACCGGCCTGGGCTACATGCTCAGAGAGCTCCTCTATGTCTCTTTTCATGTAGTCCAGGGAGGTACGTCTCAGGTCATTCACACCAGCATGGACAATGACCGAGTCATATTTGTACTTGCCTTGGAGTGACCTGAGTGCTTGTGTTATGTGGCAGATCCTAGCGCCCGACAGGCAGCTCACCGTGACCTTCTCCTTGTTCAGCCTGGTGAGTGGGACGTCAGTGTGCCTGACTATAGAGTCACCTATTACAAGTGTATCAGGTGTGTTGTTTAGCCTTAAGGGCTGTGACTGTTCGGCACACTGGCTTTGTGAGCTATGTGTTGCACGTGTTTTGTTTTGGGGTAGCGGTTGCTTTGGTGTCTGCTTTGGAGGTCTCTGCTGCTTAGGCAGATTTTTATTTAGAGCCTCCGAGTATGTTTTTGTGTGTTTATGTGTTTGGTTTGCTGTTTTGGTAGGTCTATGTGAGACTGGAATCGTAGTGAGTGTGGTTTCCTTCTCCTCCTGACTGGTTATGCCAGTACTGAGTTGAGAGAGCTTAGCCTCCAGTTTGCCTATATGGTTGCATCTCTCACATGTGTTGGAATTTGTTGGGAGGAGGAGAGGGTTGTCTGTGTACATGAGGCAGTTGTAACATTGCCTCAAGATTTCCAGATTCACCAACTGGACTGGAGAGGAGATTGACAACTGACCTTTGGACATGCTAGAATAGTATTGGGAATTCCTTTATAATTGAAAAAAGGGCCAATGGGGAACAAGGTACTCGAGGGGAGTTTGTGAGGGTGTAGTGCTTTTAATTTTTTAGTGCTGACTTATATAATTGCTTTAGTGAGCAAGTGCCAGGTAACTTAACTGCAATGTGTTACAGGTAACTTAAATACAAAAACGACAAACAGTAACTTTCTTTCAAGTGAGACAAGGAAATAAGTACAGTAAGCAATGCAGATATCACTAGGGTTTCCACAGAAGCACTGAAAAGCTGCGTTTTAGGTGCAATTAGCATTTCAGGGAAATAACAAGCAAACAAACAACAAGCCTACAAACAAAGCTAGATTCAGCAGGCCTGGATCTAGTCTATGCTACAGCAAACAAGGTGTACCAATTTCAGTAAAAAACAGTTCAAATATGCAGGCACTATAAGCCTTTAACCAGACATTCCCAGCTCAGAAGGGCAGAGTCCAGCCTCTCCTTCCACAAGAGTGCAGACCACGAACCTTCTTAATGTAAAATAACTGACCTGAAGCCCAAGTGCTTAAACCAGAACTAATACACTTTTAGAATAACAGACACTGAGCCCTCAATCAGCAGTTCTCAACTTAGAAGGATGTAAGCTACCTGTCCTGCCACCACAGTGCAGGCCAGAAACCTTCCTAATGTAAAACAACTGGTCTGAAGCCCAAGTGCTTACTCCAAAAGGCGTAGAATGATAGCTACTGTAATTCTGCCATGCTGTTTGATGCAACATTTCTTTGGATATCTGCTTCAAAATGTTTGTTGCCAGTATGTTCTCATAGCACAATAATTTTACAAGTTATTCGTTGTTGCCCTAACAGATTCTGTATTCAAACTAGGAAAATACAAAATTGTTGAAGGGCAAACAGCATTTTTAGTAGTTCTGCCAACATCTGTGGAATTCACCTGCATATGACATGTACTCAGGAGGGCGGCCACAGTGGTGCAGCGGTTAGCATTGCTGCCTCACAGCAAGAGGTTCTCTGGTTTGATCCTCGGCTGGGGTGCCTTCTGTTCGGAGTCTGCATTTCCTCCCTGTGGTCGCATGAGTTTCCTATGGGTGCTCCGGTTTCCTCCCACATCCCAAAGACACTCAGTAGGTGAATTGGACACTCTAAATTGGCCCTAGCTGTGAGTGTGTGCATGTGTGTGCCTTCTGTGGAAGGTTGGGCGCCAGGCTGGCAACTCAATACTGTAAAACTCCACTGCCAATCATGAGCAGACAGATGATCTGCTGTGGTGTCCCCTAACCGGGAAAAAGCCGAAAGAAGAAGAAGATAAAAATGAAGTAAGCTGGCAACTTCTGTTCACTGTAGTTTAAGGCAATTGGCAGTTACACATGTTATACTGCATACCTTATGGTATGATTAAGCTCCTTATTGGAAGCAGTCTCATAAGTCATGCACTCCACAGCAGTAATAGAAAAAGGAGCATGTGCTAGTAGCATCATGCCTTACAGACAACCCTCTCCTCCTACCACCCAACACTACAACCTGTGCGAGATGCACTTATATAACCAAACTGGAAGCAAAGCTCTCTTCACCCAAGACTGGACTAGACAGTCAAGAGGAAAAGCTAAACACTTGCACCACACCACACCACACTCATCACATAGTCCGTCAACACCTACACCACCAAAACACACACATAGGAACATAAAACACACGCCCACATTCGTGGAGGCCCTCAATCAAAATCTACCCAAGCAACAGGGACCTCCAAAGCAGAATTGCAAGCAACCTCCACCCCCCCAACACAACCCAAATGACACAAAGCCCACAAACTCAGTGTGCCACTCAACCACAGCTCATAAGGCATAACAATGTACCCAACACTCCATAACAATGTACCCAACACTCTAGTCATAGGTGACTCTATAGTCAGGCACACTGATGTTCAACTCACCAGGATAAACAAGGAGCCTCATTGGTCAGGTCTGACCATAAGCAAATTACCCTTGACATCTACATCCCACCCCCACCCCCCAGTAAGGAAACATCCTTAAAAAACTTCTCCAAAGCCAACTTCATGCTACTGAAGTCAGAAGTGACAAACTTCACAACACCCATGCAGACGGGATCTTTAAGTTCGACTGCAGAATCCTACAATAAGGTGCTGTATGAGCACAACCACTTGTGCATGAATCGTGCCATCCCAAATAGAACCAAGATGCTCTCCTCCAAAAAAGGAAGCCTATCTGGTGGTCCCCTGCTATAAACAAACTATACAACAGAAGGAAGAAACTGTTGCAGAAAAGAGGAAAATCCCAGGATGCAAAAAACTATCTCACCAGCCTCAGTAAGAAGCTGAGATCCCTCATAAAATCCTCAAAAGCTAGTTACGAAAATAAAATTGCCAAAGATTCCAAAGACAACCACAAGGCATTCTATAGCTGTGTCAAGAATCTAAATGACAATGCTCAGATCTGCTCTGAGCTACAACAGAATGGCATATACTGATCACAAGGATATTGCCAATATCCTGGAAGATCGATTTAGTGCCAAATTCAACCCCCTCTCACCCCCTAAAGGGCCCATCTCAATACCAAAAGATTGACAAATTCTGATAATCACAGCCACACAGGTAGAAACAGCACTCTCCAAAGCTAAGAATACAGCATCCATGGGACCAGATGACATCCCAGGCTGTGTACTACATGAACTACAAAATGAACTGGCACCCCACCTAAGTGTCATGTTTAATCATAGCCTCACCTCAGGCTTCGTGCCCACTGAGTGGTGCACAGCTGCAGTTATCCTGCTCCACAAGGGAGGATCGGCCTTGGATCCCGGGAACTACCATCCCATCAGTCTGACAAGTCTGATCTGCAAGGGCATGGAACACATTATCATGGAACTTATAAACAAAGACATTGGCAACCTTCAAACACTGGACCCCACCCAGTTTGGAATTGTGAAGGGCCGATCTTGTCTCCTGAATCTGATTGACTTCTTCGAATCAGTCTCCAGAGCTGTGGACGAGGGTAAGATGGTCCACACAGCCTATCTGGACCTCGCCAAGGCCTTCAACACCATCCTCCATTCTGGAATCATAGATAAACTTACTAAGCTGGCCATAAATCCCTACTTCACTCGATGGGTTGCCAACTGGCTTACTGACAGAACCCAGACTGTAAAAGTAGCCAACTCCAAATCCAGCTCCAGACAAGTGACAAGTGGAGTACCTCAGGGTTCAGTCCTGGGACCACTCTTGTTTGGCATCTACTTCTCTGAAATACAGGCCAACACTAAGGGACTCTGGCTAACAAAGTTTGCAGATGACTGCAAACTGGGAGCCATTATTGAATCCCCAGATTATGTGGATATTCTGCAAAAGGGCCTTACAGAAACAGATGCCTGGTGCCAGAGCCATGGGCTCAAGCTTAATGCCAAGAAATGTATAGTTATCCCCTTTAGAAAAAAACATGTACCCATGAACTACCACATAGGTGGCAGGACATTAAACATTGAAAGTGTGATAAGAGACGTAGGGACACAGGTGGACAGTGGTCTCACTTTCGATAACCACATTGCCACAACAGTCAGGAAATCCTTCTATGTGGATCACCTCATCACTAAGAGCTTTTCATCCAGAAAAAAAGTGGTCATTATCCCACTGTACTCATCCCTCATTAGACCCATTGTAGAGTATAATGCCCCATTTGGTATGTACCTCACAAGACATCTGCAACAGCTGGAAAGGCCACAGAAATACCTCACTAAAAGAATCACAGGCCTAAAGCAGATGCCATATGCTGACCGTCTAAAAAAACTCCAGCTATACTCTGTGGCATATTGTGTACTCAGAGGCGATCTCTGCTTAACATACTATGTCAAACCCTGAGCTGTTGGACATGCTCCACTTAAAGAAATCCCAATCCCTCAGAGCCACACGCTCCAGGGATCTAAACCTTATCATCACAATGAACAAAACATGCTGGAGGGATAGGTTCCTGACCCAGAGACTCCCCATACTCTGGAATAGACTGCCCATACATGTCAAGCAGAGCACCTCATTGGCCTTTTTCAAAAGGAACCTTGATGAGTGGATGGGAGATAGGAAATTCACCCCGGGGATCATGTCAGTTGCCCTGCTAGACAGGGGCCCAGAGAAGTAAATATTGTAGGAAGAAATTTCCAGGGAATTGTTATGACTAGGCTTGCATAGGCCTTAGGGGCGATAGCCTAGTACCATCCTATGAACCTATGAACCTAAGTTACTGTCAGCTGCTTGTTGGGTGCCAGGATCCACCACATAATGCATGCACTCAGGTCACTCCACAACAAGTACAAATATGACTCTGTCATTGTCATTGTCATTGTCCATGTTGGTGTGAATGACCTGAGATGTACCTCCCTGGACTACATGAAATGAAAAGAGACATGGAGGAGCTGTCCAATCTTGTAGTCCAGGCAAGTATGACCTTAGCCCTGAGTTGCATCCTGCCATCACCCAGAATGATACCACAATACAAGGACAAAATGATTGACTTCAACAATTGGCTAAGCTTCTGGTGTCATTCTAAGGGGATCCAGTATCTGTCTGCCTGGGATGACATGATCAACAAACCACGATGATGGCCTGCACCTGTCGCCCTTGGGATTCCGGATACTGGCTAAGGCTCTTGCCTGCCCTATAGTGCCTTTTTTAGGCAAGGTTCAAATGACAAATTCACCACCATAACAGGTACAAGCAAGCAAAATCTAACCTCAAAATGCACTCACTCAAGGCACTCCTTAAAATATAGAACATCGACATCTGTGTAGTGACAGACACCTGGTTAAAGGCTCCAGGGAGCACCCCTGCATTACCAGACTATAATTCACACCACACCTTTCGGCCACCTAACCTGGACCAAAACACTAAAGGTGGAGGTGTGTCCATATTCATTAAGGATATCCATACCTCCAGGCTAGTTGCTCAGCATAATGCATCTGAGATTATCCAAGTGCAACTAACTCTGGGGTAGACCGCAATCCAAATTTTAGCTTGCAACAGATCCCTCACCATGGCCCAGGATTCCCACTCTTCATTTCTTGATACACTGGAAAATATTAGGGTACAACCTAACACCCTAATAATGGGCGATTTCAACTATCCCACCATTAACTGGGAAAACAACTTATGTACCAACTCTTGTGCTCAGCATTTTCTGGAATTTATAAATTCCAACGCCTTGGATCAACTTCTCCACACCCCCACCAGGGGCAGAAATATCCTAGACCTGGTCATTACCAACATGGGCAATTGGTGTTCCACACAAGAGGTCAATTCCTTGTTGGTCAGATCTGACCACAAGCTAATCACCCTGGACATCCACATCCCACCCCCACCCCCCATTAGGGAAACCACCATAAAAAATTTCTCCAAAGCCAACTTCACGCTTCTTAAGATAGAAGTGTCAAACTTCACGACACCCATGTTGACGGACAATAGAGGTACGAGTGCTGAATCCTGTACAAATGCACTTTATAAGCCCTTACACGAGTGCATGGATCGTGCAATCCCTAACAGAACCACGATGCCATCCTCCAAAAAAAAGGAAGCCAATCTGGTGGTCCCCTGCCATAAACAAACTCTATAACAGAAGAAAGAAACTGTTGAAAAAAAAGAGTAAAATCCCATGATTGGAGGAACTCCCTGGCCAGCCTCAGTAAGAAGCTGAGATCCCTCATAAAATCCTCCAAAGCAAAGAAAACAAAATTACCACTGATTCTAAAGGCAACCACAAAGCATTCTATAGCTATGTCAAGAATATCAATGGCAACACTCAGATCTGCTCTGAGTTACAGCACAATGGCACTAAATATACAGAACCAACTGATATTGCCAACATCCTGGCAGATAGGTACAGTGCTAACTTTACCCCTCTCTCACCCCCTAAAGGGCCCAACTCTATACCAAAAGAATGAAAAGTTCCTGTAATCATGGCTGCACAGGTAAAAAACACACTCTCCAAAGCCAAGAACAGAGCATCCATGGGACCAGACAATATCCCAGGCTACTTTCTACACAAACTACAGAACAAACTGGCTCCCCACCTAAGTACCATGCTCAATCATTTCCTCACCTCAGGCTTTGTGCCCACTGAATGGTGCACAGCAACGATTATCCCACTCCACAAAAGGGGAGCCACCACAGACCCCGGGAACTACCGCCCCATTAGCCTGACGAGCCTGGTCTGCAAGGCTATGGAACGTATCATCATGGAACTTATAAACAATGACATTGGTAATCTCCAAACTCTGGACCCTACCCAGTTCGGGTTTGTAAAACGCAGATCATGTCTCCTAAACCTGATAGACTTCTTTGAAGCAGTCACCAAAGCCGTAGATGAGGGTAAGGTGGTTCACACAGCCTATCTAGATCTCGCCAAGGCTTTCGACACCATCCCCTACTCTGGAATTATAGATAAACTCACTAAACTAGGTATAAATCCCAATGTCACAAGATGGGTTGCCAACTGGCTCACTGACAGAATCCACACTGTGAAAGTAGCAGACTCTAAATCCAACTTTGGACCAGTGACAAGTGGAGTACCACATGGTTCAGTCTGAAGTACCGGTTAACACAGAAGGTATTTGGCTAACAAAGTTCACAGATGACTGCAAACTAGGAGCCATAATTAAAACCCCTAATGATGTGGACATCCTACAAAAGGGCCTCACAGAAACAGATGCCTGGTGTCAAAGCCATGGCCTCAAGCTCAATGCCAAAAAGTGCATTGTCATCCCTTTTGGTAAAAACTCTGTACCCATGAACTACCACATAGGCGGTAGTCTACTTAACACAGAAAGTGTGATAAGAGACCTTGGGACACAGATGGACAGTAGTCTCTCCTTTGATAATCACATCGCCACAGTAGTCAGGAAATCCTTCTACATGGCACACCTCATCACAAAAGGTTTCTCATCCAGGAAAAAAGAGGTTATTGTTCCCCTCTACTCATCACTCATTAGACCCTTTATAGAGTACAACGGCCCTATTGGTATGTACCTCACAAGACATCTACAACAACTGGAAAGGCCACAGAAATATCTCATGTAGAACACCAGTTTCCCGTGTTGGTAATGTAAATAATTACAATCTATGGTATTTAAACAAGCTGATAAGGGTGGAGGTATTGTTATATTAGATAAGGACTTGTACCTTAGACAGATGAGTCTTTTGTTAGAGGATGCTAATACTTACCCGTGCATTTCAAAAAGTGTTGTTCATGGAATTATGGAAAAAGTGTCCTTTTTAATTTTTGATCTACTAATGACAGGCATGATTGATGAGCATTTGTTAAAGTTTTTTAATACGCATACTCCACTATTTTCTATGATTTATGGTCCCCCCAAAATACACAAGAAAGACCTATTGTGTCCGGTGCAGGTTGGTGCACAGAACCCTTGTCCATTTTTGTGGAGGGTAACTTAAATGAGCTACTTGATGACTGTCACACAATTCTTAAGGATACCAAAACTTTCTTAGAGAGGTTGCATAATAGGTTGGCTACCGTTGACAGTGACTATATGTTTGTATCTATGGATATTGAATCCTTATTTATGTCAATACCCAATGCATGGGACATTGACAAAGTGAGAGATTTTCTAACCTCCAATAGATGTTTTGATGGCAACAAAATTTCACTCATCTGTAGTGTGCTAGAGATTGTATTGGAGAATAATGTTTTTGTCTTTGAAAATCAATTTTATTTACAGAGGACTGGCATATCGATGGGCACAGCATGTGCCAGTAGCTATGCCAACCTAGCTTTGGTTACATGGGAGCAATGTTTTTTATTGTCAACTAACAATGCATTCTTTGACAACATCTTGTGGTATGGTTGTTTTGTGGATGATATCTTTTTGCTGTGGAAAGGTGGCACACATGAATTTGAAAGCTTTGTTAGTTATATGCACACCACTACTGACTTCTTAAGGTTTACCTACACCTGTTCAACAACTGAAGTTAATTTTTTAGATGCACTAATTAAGAAATCAGACCTAAACAATGTACAGAGCAGTATTTTTAGAAAACCCACTAGGAAGAACGCATTGTTACATAAAAAAAGTATGCACCCCAGACATGTTCCGAGAAATGTGTTGAAGGGACAGATATGTAGGGTGCTTAGGCTCCATAAAGTTGATGGAGCAGCAAAGGAAGCCCTTTATGCTGTCAAACAAGAGTTTTTAGCAAGGGGCTACTCACTGACAGAGATTGATGCTACCATTAATGAAGCATGGCTACAGAGGGACAATAGGTGTAGACCATATTTTAGTAATATAGTACAGTCTAATGAATCTGTTCCCATCAAGGACGATTTTAGAGTTGTTCTCCAATACTCTAGTGTTATTAATGAATTCACATCTATTATTAAAAGACATTGGAGGATATTACAGGAAGTACCAGGACTCATTGATAAATTTGGGAATGACCCTATATTCTCTTTTAGGAATAACCAATCTCTGAAACAACATCTTTGTAATAAAATGACTGTAACTAGACCTACCCCTTCCATGCGCACTGGCACTTTTCCTTGCAGACGCTGCACAGCATGTCAGTATATCCACACCAGCTCTGTATACGTACACCCAACACGGCACTTTACAATCAGATGCCCTAGTTATGTTGATTGCGGCACGACTAATGTGGTTTATTTTTCATTCTGCCAAGTATGCCATGCATACTACGTAGGCAAAACAAACAGGATGCTGAAGGAGAGGATCCTTGAGCATAGGAGGGACATCATTAATCAAAAAGAGACTAATGCCCTGGTGAACCATGTTAAAACAGATGGATCATACACATACTTTTAGATTTTTAGCTATTCAGGTTATACATGCCAACATCAGAGGAGGTGACACTGAAAACTATACTGAGAGTGCAGAGCAGAAATGGATACTTGTTGTACTCAATGCTGAAAGATCCATAGGCCTGAATGGGACTACATCCCTGAAGCCTTTTTTAAAGTCACATCGACTCAAGCATTTTTAAGTTTAATATATTCATTATATATTCATTCTACATTTCACAAGTTTCTAACTTCTCACATTTTTATACCTTTTAGAAGTTTCTTACTTTATGTAGTTCATACTTTTTTATCATACTTTTTTAATATATTTTTAATACATTTTTTATCATATAGGCATCCATGAAGACTTTTCAGTGGTTATACTCTTTTATATACAAAGATTTTTGGTGCCATTCTCAATTAATTTTCTTGTATGTTTTTTATATGTTTTTTATTGTTGTTGTGGACCTTTAAGATTTGAGTCTTTTGTTATTGGTCTGTTCATATCAGCTGACAAGTTTGAAATGCTATATGAACTGTAACTTTTAGTTGTTTAGTTGTCTGATGAAGCGATAGGAATTATCGTGAAAGCACTTACGTTTTTCATTTTTTTACTTTATTCTACAAATAAACACAAGTTCATTAGTGCAAGACTGTTGCATTTTGTTTGTTCTACAGTTTTGCTGATTTTGCACCTTTCCCTACCCTGAGCCGTTTTGTTGGTTTTTGTTTCAGTAGGGATGGAGCAGCACATATATGGTTTGAGTTGTCTGCCTATTCAGCTACACTAGCAAGATGGGTGGCAGTATCTCATTTGTTTATAAAAATGTTGGATACGATGCGGTCTAATATTGATCCTTATGGGACACTGACAGTGGCTAGAAGAAAGAAGGAGTGATTTCTTTCCATTTGACTGCTCATTGCCTATCAGTCAGATAGCTATGGAACCAAGAGAGAGATAGCTGGGTGAGGCTGAGGTAAGAAGACATTAATGGGATATGGAATCAAATGCTTTTGATACAGCTAAGACTAGGGAAGACACCTGTCATTCCTATGTTGGTTTATGAAATTGTTGAACTTGGGGAGAAAAATGGTAATACTATGGTGAGGTCTAAAACCATTCTAGATCTTGGAGAGAAGGTTGTAATAGTTAAGGCAGTGTATAGGTTGCAGGTGAAGGCATTTTCTTTAGTATTTTTGACAGAGGGATAGGATCATGCTAAAATTGGCCCTAGGTGTGAGTGTGTGTGTGTGTGTGTGTGTGTGTGTGTGTGTGTGTGTGTGTGTGTGTGTGTGTGTGTGTGTGTGTGTGTGTGTGTGTGTGTGTGTGTGTGTGTGTGTGTGTGTGTGCCTTCTGTGGAAGGTTGAGCACTGGGCTGGCAACTTGACACCATAAAAGCTCCACTGCCAATCATGAGCAAGGTGATCCACTGTGCCGACCCCTAACTGGGAGAGAGAGAGTGAGAGAGAGTGAGAGACAGAGGGATAGGATGGCAATAGGTCTACAGCTGGAAAAATCTGTCAATGTGCCACCTTTATGGAGAATACAGAATGCTTTCCAGATGGATGTGACATATGTCCCAGATATGGATTGGTTTATCTGAATGGATACAGAGAAAGTCATGATATCAGCTGCAATTTTACATATTCTGTTGGAATTTGTCCAGCAGTTGAAGAGGTTGTTTTTAGTTTGAGTAGAAGTCTTCTTATAGTGGGGGAGGGGCAAGGAGGAAGGAAAATGAGTGTGACTGGTTAGGACAGGATTGGGGGAGGGATGAATTGATTATTATCATTATTATTATTATTATTATTATTATTATTATTATTATTATTTGTTTATTAATTATGATAGCATCAGGGATGGTGTCTAATGCCTTAGCCAAATCAAGGAAAGCTGTGTGTACATCAAGACCACTGTCAGCAGCTTGTGTTATCTTTTCAAAGAAGTTAGAAGGTTCATTAGACAGGATGTTCTTTTACAAAACTAAACTGTTGTACGTCTGACCTGATGAGATTTTTAATGTCAGTGCTAATCAAGTCTGCTGCAATGTGTTCCATGACCTTTCAAATTAATCTCATCAAGCTGACGGGCCTATAGTTTTTGTGGTCAGTAGTAAGGCCATAGTAAAGAATGATTTATAATTGTCTTTGCTTGTTATGCCAACCTGAGTTCATGGGCTGCCTTAGTAGATCTAACAGGCTTTTTAAAAAGTTTAGTCAAGTTCCTAATATTTTCCTTGAGTTATGGGGTCTTTAGATCTGCTGTATACTATAATGTGTTTTTTTTTCCTTTTACTGTAGATATTATTTATGTTGCTAGACCACCAAGATGGTTTGTTTTTAAATTTCCCATTATATTTGGATCTGGATGTGACTGCCAATTCTATACATTCATTTATGTGAGTATAAAACTCCTTGGCAAATCTGTCTGCTAAAGAAATATCTGGGGTGATGCTGTTATATGTGAATTTCAAGACATATAGAATTTGATGAGATTTGTGTGTTTAAAGTCTTTATAGGTTCATAGGTAGGTACCAGGCTATCGGCCCTAGGGCCTATACAAGCCTAGCCAAAAAGGTACCCTGGCTTTCGCCACCAATAAAATTATTTTCCTGTGCCCCTGTCAAGCAGAGCCACAGAGGTGATCCACGGGGTGAATTTCCTATTTCCCATCTAATCATCAAGATTTTTCTGGAAGAATGCTAATGAGGAGTTTTGTTTGATATAGATAGGTAATTTGTTCCAGAGTATGGGAAGTCTCTGGGACAGGAATCTATCCCTCCAGCATGTTCTGTTTATTGTGGTGACAAGGTTTAGGTCCCTAGAGCATGTAGCTCGAATGGATTAAGTTCTGTTATATTGAATTCTGGGGTTTAGATTACTTTGGGGAGATTTACTAGGTTATAGTCTGACATAATTGAAGATATAGTTGCTAGGGGAGTTGAGCATGTTGATGCTACATTTTTAAGTGCCAGATCAAGATTGTCCTCCAGTTGGGCTTGTAATAAGTTGGTCTGCTGAAGTTTTATTGGGTAGGCCTAAAAACTTCTGAGCATATCCTAGGTCGATGGTATCAATACACCAGTCAGTTGGTGAGTAGTTAATGTCTCCCAAAATGATGGAGTTCTTATTTTCGGGGAGTTCACCCATATTGGTTTAGGAGCCTAACATGCATATCTGGGGTCATGAAAGGCATCTGTAACAGGCAATAAATACACTGATAGCTGATTTTGTTTAGTGTGATTTGGAGTTTATTAAGTTTAATTTGTGGATCGCTGGGAATTTGTATGAAGAAGAGATGGTCCATGACAAATATATATATGCCACCACAGTTACCATTAGGTCTGAAGGCATAGTAGTAACAAACCCCAGTAATTCTGCCTTCTGGGCACTTACACCAAGGTGATTACATATATATATGGTACCTTTGCAAATGCAGGAGTGCCAGAATGCTGGGCATCCTGTTGTTCAGACGTCAAGCATTGAGCAGAGACACCTTAATTTAATCCTGTTTTCATACTGTTATGCTTCCTACACAGGAATGTTATTACCTGCAGATTGCACAAAAATGCACTGCTGGAGGCAGCAAACACTTTAGCCAGTATGCAGAAACCTTTGAAAGAGAGGTGCAGATCATCCTTTGCAAAGCAAGTAAAGCTGTCAAGAATCGCATTCCATGGTAACACATACAGGATCCCTCGTAAAATAAAATAGAATGTTGCAATTGCTAAAACCAATCATCTTTTCTTTGTACCTAGGTATCATTCTGGGAAAAGGGAGGATTCTGATCAGTATAAGGATTTTACCTGCATTTGTGACATGCAAGAAGATCTCAGGCGTATCTCTTTGCATTACCATCAGGGTTTTTGTTGCAAGTCATTTATCTTCACATGCATAATTACAATGTTGTAGCTATATTTGTCTGGTACAAGGGTCCTCAGTGCCCTTGCAACATCTGAGATCCTGGCACCTGAAAGCGAATTCACTGTCACTCTATTTTTGTCCAACATAGTGAGTGGAGAATCTGTATGTCAAGCTATGGAGTCACCAATTTCTAAATTATTTCTGTTTGTAGGGGAGTCTGATGTACTAGAACTGAGACCCTTTTCTCATGGAATCTCTTTGCTAAGGGTGAGATAATATCTGTGATGATTAATTTAGATTTTTCCTGCTGTGGCCTAAGAAATGCTTTTCTTTACAGCCCTAGCATGTGACATTACACTATGTGTCAGAACTGGGTGGAGAGCATGTGATATATTCGTTCAGTTCTCAGTCTGTGTTTTTTTTTTTTATGTGTGTGTGTAAGTGAGGCTTCATATCTCCTAGATAACTGCCCGCCTCTCAAACAGAGTTGCTTACATTTAGTATGAGTTCATTTTCTGTGAGTTTAATGCAGTTGCTGCACTTTGTATTACCTTAAGCTAGGAGTTTGTCAACAGAAGGAAAACAAATAGGTGGACCTTCCATATTATTCAGTGTGAAACACAGCTTGATTGACTTACATAGAGTTTCAGATTTTAAATAAGAAAGAGAGATTTATGGCCTATTGAAATAGTTATTAGTTAAAGGATGGATGCCGAAGTTAAATGTGTATGTCTATTTAAGTAAATGTGTAAGTTGGGCATCGGTTATTTGTAGCGCAACTAGGGACAGTTATGAACCCTTTTTAAGGTGCTAAGTACATGGCTGGGTACATTAGGCAGCTGTGTGCAGGTTGCTGCATGTGTACATTGTAGGAGTCTAATTGGGTGAGCTTGGTTCTATTTTGTACAGTAACAATTTAAAATGCCTGTGACTATGGAGTGCACATTGCAGATCTGCTGCACTAAGTGCATCTATGGGCAATATAACTTTAACAGTGAAAATAAAAGAAGCAGTGAAAAACACCTAACGCTCCAACCAGTAGTGTTTATCTTTCCAGAACTACAGGAACCACACCCAGTCTTACTGCATCTAAAAACACAAACTCTAGATAGCTCACATCGCTGGTCAAAATTGACTGTTTGCTATAAGTTTGAAAAGTGACTAAAACACAGCAAATAAATGCAACAACACTGAAAATCCACTAGCAGTACAGAAACCTCTTGAAAAACAGTGCAAATTGCAAACCATAAAACCAATTTAATGAACAGCTGTAGCTTCAAATTCAGAAAAAATAGCAGTAAAACTGCATCTATGCAATAGTAGATTTTATAGTAATGCAAAAAGTCATATGAGCTCTGCCACTCCAATGGTGCAGAGTGATAAACTGCTAAGGCACAGTTGACCCAGGTTCAGTTAGCAGCTCAGGTGACTGACAGAGCAACAGGGAGGGAGGGAAGTCTTGTGGGTATCTACTGTGATGATTCCTGATGAAGGCTGGGGATGTCATGCTGAGAGGTATGGTCCAAAGGGGATGAAAAGGGTGGAGACATGGCTGAGCTCCCATGGAGATGTGGTGATATGCTACACATTTCCATGGCACACCAACCCCTTGTACATAACCAGAGAAATCTACAAGAAGGTGGGAAGGGAAAAACAGGGCTAGGTCATATAAAATATGAAAAAGACTCTGGTTTGAAGGAAGGTAGCAATGACCTGACAAGACATCCTTAAAATTATTGCTGGCTATGGATCATATTTGGGCATTGGACCAAGGGTTGAGTGCAGTGCTGTTAGACCCAATGTAATATATGGGGCACTGGGATGGCAGTCAGATAGAAAAAAGGTAAAAAAAAAATCAATTTAAAAAAAAGTCATGTGAGCACATTGCCAGAATAACTGTAATTAAGTGTAAAAGTAATAAAGTGAGTAGTTAGCCATGACCAGAGCATATTATGCTCAGGCAAAACATGGATACTGCATCATATCCTTCCTCCTCCTCCCCCACTCACATAAATTAATGTTAGAAGAAATGGTACTTTAATCTTCTGTATAAGTGTTTTATTGTGTTATGAGAATTCTGATTGCAATCAATCATTTAATGTTTTATTGTATTGAACCATTATTCAGAAATAGCAAAGTAACAACACATGCCAGGCCTTCCTTTACTCTTTCATCTATTCCTTAACACGCAACTACTTTTTCAACTACATATTATTATAAAATATGAAATTGCATCTCCTTAAGAATGTTTAACCATAATCTATATCCTCACTTTTGTATTTGTCTATAGCTTTATTGGTTTTTTCCCCATTTTATGCATATGTAATTCACTTTTGTAACTAATTGTAAACATTGTAACTTCGAGTTTTTCTCCTTGGGTCTCTGCTGAAAAAGGGCACCTGCCCAACCAAACTAACCCGGTCAACAAATGGCAAATAAATAAATAAATAAATGTATTTTTAAAAAATGCTCCACGTTACCAGAATTTTGGTATGTGAAATGACATTCGTCTGTCTGTCTGTCATTATCTGCATTTACACTGTGATCACCCTATTCTATAGAACTATAGGGTGAAATATCCTGATATTATTCTCTATAGACCCAGTTCATCTATGTCTTATTGACAGTATCCTTAAGTTCTTCAAAATATGTATGTCTGATGTTCACAGCTTAGAGTGCAAGAAAGAAATTATTCAATACATTTGAAATTCTTTGATGTAAAATGTAATGTATGGTGTACAAGATGTAACAGTCCTGCTACAGAAAACAGGTAAAACAGGTAGTTTGTCCAGAAATTAATACAGTAATAGTTTAAAAATTTGTATGCAACAAATAATACAAGAGAAATACCAGGATATAATACAGGATGTTTTAGATACGGACAATTGATGGTCCAGCAAAAAGTATCACAAACAGTAACAGTTACATCAGTAGAAGATTTACCCCCTTTGGATATTTAGCTGTTGAGACAATTCTTACCTTTTTCAGTGTCAAAGATCTGCAGTGAGAAACAAAATGCAGTTGACATGTTTCTACAGATATCTCAATAAACAAGCTCTAGAAATATTTTTTTTGTATCATGTGAATGTTCTGGTCTGGATGAATAAAAATATCTGATACTATAGGCTTATAAAGTTTCCAAGATATGAGACATTATTTGTGAAACTTTAAAAAAGATATATACTTCTGTATTTGTGTGCATTGTAATATGCTATAATATTGATATAAGGACTTTGAATGTACTGACTATTATCATCATACAGAAGACTTTTTATTGGTAACATTGTTGTTTGTACCCTTCTAATAGCATTTACTGCTCATGTGATATTTACATGTGTTTGGCTTGTGCTTTTAATTTGACTTTTCAGAAAATGCTCTGGAACATACGTGTAGATTGCAAGAGGTGTGAGAATCTGTCGTTCAGAAGTGTTCACGAGTTAAAGGTAATATGACAACCAGCTTAGACTTTGTGTACTTCTGTCTCAGTTTTGGTCACTTTTTTCAGAATGGGATTGCAGTAGTAATGATCAAGTGCCTTTTTTAATAAATCAAGTCATACAGGGTATCCTCCCTGCATAATGGAAAGAAGCAGTAGCCACACCATTATCAAAGAGAAAAAAATTATCAGAGCAATAGTTATCATCAAATCACAATGCTACCCATTCAAAAAAAAGAAGGTTCAACTGAACTAAAGAGAAGAAAAAGCATAACATAGCTAAAAAAAATCATCAAAAGTCATCAAGAATAAAATAGTACACAATGTATTGTTACTGTAGTAAGCACCTTTGTCTTAACAACACACAAAAAACTCATTTGATGAGTTTGACCTTCAGATAAGCCTAGTCACACTACATTATATTAAGAGGTCATAAAAAATTCAGTTTTATACACTTTTTGACCCCAAAGATGTTGTGTAGAGTAACAAAACCAGTTGTATTTTCTACTCAACAGAAGTGTTGAAATTGTTAAAAATGTAAATTGGTTTTTCTATTTAGTTAGCGCTGTCCTTCTGTTTTTGCTTAGACCCTTATTGAGCAGCCCATAAAGATATACTATGACAGCAGAGAAGAAAACCTAAATTTACTTCATGTAAATGCTAATTAAAGATTTAGGTATATAGTGTGGGTTTATAGTGGCTGTCAGAAATGAAACATGGATGTTCAACTTTAAGCAAATTTTCCCATTAAAAAAAGGAAAAAAAAAAATCAGAACCTGGAGTTTACATTTTCCGTCAGAACCAACATAGCAAATACCTGAAAACCTTTACCAAGTGCAAAATTTTAAATGAAAACCAGCAAAAATGTGTGCAAGCTAGTGTGAAATGTAAAATATTTAAGGTTGAGTAGTTTTGCCTATTACAATAAACATAGATTTCATTAGTTTTACATTTCACCCTACCTTACATAAGTGTTGTTGTTTATTTTTCCCCATGAATGTGACTCCTTATGCATTTCCATATGAAGGGTAAAGGTCAGGGATAATAAACAAAGCAAATCTCATACATTTATTGGGTAAAAAAAGACAGGCAATGAAAGAAAAATTCACAAAGTTAAATGAGCAAGTTTTCATTGACCCAGTGATATAATGCCTGTTACACTTGCTTGTGTGTTTCTGTTTGCACAAAATAACAATCGATCACACAACAGAAATAAAAAACTGTTCATTCAAACACAACTGTTATATTACAGAACACCCTGTACATATTTTACTATATCAATATCATATACAGTCTATGGTGGAAGGACAATTTTGCATCAAAGACATATTTAATTTAAATTAATTTATTTAAATTTTATTGCACATGAAACTAAAGTTGTCCATATTTATTAGTAAAAAAAGCATTAAGAGATTCATATGTCTGCATTTTGGACACATATTACTGTACTTCCAAGGATCTTTAAGACACTCTTCCTTTAGGTTCATGTTTCACACAAAATGCTGTGCCAATATGTGTACAATGCACACCATGTTGTGGCTTGTTGCTTGAACTACTTAAAAAGCACAACTAAACTATGAACTTGATAAATTCCAACATACTTTGGGATTCATAAAGCACACTACCTCTCAGATTAAGGGATACTGTAAAAAGGCCCTGTATCCATGAAACAGGGTTTTCTAGTTCAGTGACAAATTGAAGAAAGACATCATTATCAGCTACTCTGCATATGTCTGAATGACTGTTAACTACTGCAAGTGCAGATCAGCATTTTTCTTCTTGTAGTTAACAATAGAGGTGGCCATCTTGTGTTAACTCAAACATTCCTCATTTACACACCCACATGCAATACACACATTCAAACAAACACTCACATACACCATATAGTCTATACCCTATATCCATCCCTGTGTTTTCAGAATGTGCCCGATATCTTCTTTTTCCTACTGTCATAAATCATGGATGACTTCAGTCAGCCATTACAGCCAGCTGTTAGAAATTCACATTTCAAATCCTTGAGACAATCCATAATATTGTAAAAACTGTTAGAATAGTAATTTTTCTATTTTTTAGGAGGCAAATGTAACACCCATCCCTGAGATTGCCCTGTTTAGTATGACAAAGTTGAGAGATATGCCTGCTGTACCCCGCTCCCCCATACATCAGACTATTGTAGGAATGGAATATTGCCCAAGATCCACAGCATATCTTTAAAAACCCTGCTGCTTTATTTTCTCAGTTAGTAGCAAGAGTGTAGGGTTTGATCTTTTTACACTCTTTGTAGTTGCCTTTTTATTGTTAACACCCTTTACCTAGCTATGTGTTTTATATAAAATAACTTTTTGTATTCCACCATTTCTGCTGGCTAGTTTTGTTTTCCCAAGTGCTGACTTCACAGCTGAGCAGTTGCCGTATGTGCACCATGTTGCTTCCTGGTTCTTCCTCCCCTCTGGTGCTGTTGGCATCTGGTGGTTTCCCTCCTTATGAGTGGAAAATGTTTTCATTTTTACAAAATTTTGGCAGTTGGTTGGAAGTTTTTTTGTTGCTCAACTGGGTTTTCTTTGCCTGGTGTATGTATCGTGCAGTATACATCAGCTTTAGTACGGGTTTCTTGTATTTTGTTTTTGTGGCCTCCTGATGTCAACAGATCTACAAGCAAGACATGGACTAGATGGTTAAATTGTCTTACGGGCTTTTTCGTTTCTATCTAGATTTTGGATATTTAACTACTTTTTATTCTAATTTAGTCTGTTGATTTGAAGTTTTGGGACTACCATTAATATTTCCAGTTTTGAAAGCAGCGGGACTGTGCAAGGGATGGCAAGTCTATGTGCTTCGTCACTTATGGACTAATAACTACAGGTGACTTTGCGTTTTCATCTTTTGACTGATTCACTTTTTTACCTTTATAATAAGGTGTTTATGGTCAAATTACAAGCTATGGACATCATCTATTCAGATTTGGATGTTTGATTTGACTTTTTGGACATATTGTGATTATTGTTTCTATACAGTGGGGCTGAGGGAATTGTTTGAAGTCTAATGGCTTCGTTACTCAATATTTCCTCGTGGTCATATAGGAGGCTTTTGCCAGGTCCACTAAGTTTCTAGTTACGATTCCCTCTTCATGTGGGACTTATAATTATATTTTTTGCCAAGATCTATGTTACAAATTTAGCTTTGGGGTTACTATATGCTATATTAGTAACTAAACCATAGATGGTGTTATAGCCCTCTTTATGCTATGTATTATTTTTCTATCTTTATACAATATGCAGGTCATTTATATACTAAAGGGTTTTTCCTAGGTATATATTTTGATTTACTGTTTAAATGAGCTTTTGAGGGTTTAGTTCCATTGCAATAAAGGGTACAGCTGGTTTGCTTCGGCACTTATTGTTTAGTTTGCAAAACTATGGTTAACAGTGAGTTTTCATCATGTTTTTACATACCATGTAACATGCAAATATCATGGTTTGTTTAATAATTCATGTGCATTCTACTATTTGTTGTAACTTTGGTTTAGAGCTTAATGTTCATGTATTATATTAACTCATTGCTGACTTTAGGGGCATTGTGTGGACATATCATTTCATTATATTTATAAAATGCATATAGATGGTTGAACCATAGATATTTTGCCTTCCAGCATTTAATATGATGTTATCCATTATCATTTTTTAAATTTTATTGTTTTTCATATCAATTTTAATTTTGTGATCTTGTATTGGGGACTGATTTGGGTCTTTTTTCTCTTGGAGGCTAGGTCTACTCTAGCTTTTCAGTATCCCAATATATAGCCACTTGGTGGTGTCATGGTTGTTATATGGTCTTATGGGGTCGGCCCTGTTGCAATACATGTTATAATAATTACATTTCCTCTTTTGGTAAATGTTTTTGAAAATTGCCATTTCTGCCTACGGCAACTTATATAGACTTTATAATTGGGGCCACATATATTTTTATGGGCCGATTTAATATTAACACGATAATTGAGTCCATGATATGTTTTTTGGAATTTACAGGTGGTTGTGATATTGAGTGGATATTCTGAATCATTTTCATTGGGCTGACTAGTGCGATCCTATTTCCATTTTGATTATGGTGAAACGCAGCGTTGTGGTTATTAGATCAAGAGGATTATCCCTATGTGACCACAGGGGCTAGCTATTGTATCATTGATATTTTTGTATTAACACCCTCTATTTTCTGCCCTTTTGGATATTTTATAAGCAGGAGTTGATATTTTATGTCATTTCAAGATCCACATATATAGTGGTTTTTGGTTGGATACGCAGCATTGTGATTTTTTTCTGTTTTATTCAGGCTAGATCACAAGGACTGGCTATTGTATCTCTGTTGGCTACTACTGATTAGGCTCTTTATTTCTGGGTCTATATTTTTCTATGGCTGCATTCTATATCCACCAATACACATAATTTACCATATATTTTTGATTTGATTTATTTAAGGTTCCAATTAACAGGAATATATGGTACCAATTTTCGTGGCTTTAGCTCTTTTTATATGTATACTTTTCAGTCCAAAAGGTTGGTTTTAGACAGGGTATATATATATATATATATATATATATATATATATATATATATATATTGGTCTTATTCTTGCTGTCTGCAGACTTGATTGATTCACTAATGTTTTTTGGTGATTTATATATTTTTTTTGCAACATGGCGTTGACTCCACTTGTAAAAGCCTAGCATCTGATATGAATGATTTGACCATTTTTGGTTTAGGTTTATCAGATGAGGGTAATGATTTTTCGGGGGTGACTCAAGACCCAGATAAACTATGTGAATCGATGTTCTTTAAATTGGGCAAAAGTATGAAAGGTCTTCAGACCAATGTTTGGCATTTACGCCTGTTCAAGGCTTACCAACTCAAAAAGATCACACCACGTGGTTTAAGGGTCAAAGTACAACCTTTGGTACATAATATTGATGAACAATTAACAGATGAGTGGACACAGATCCAACAATCAGAATCCTCGGGTTTTGTGGATGCCTTAGCTAACTTTTATGAATGGGCTGTCAAACTAGGAATTCAGGAGATAGAAACAATTTGCATGGAGGCTAATAAATTTGAATCTAGTGGATCTTTCACTTCTCGGGTGAATCAGCTAACAACAGAACTACTTAAGTTAGAACAGATTCTAAAGGATAAAAAATTAAAAAAGTTCCAAAGGGATATAGAAGACTATAAAAGAGGTAAACCATTTGATATGCCTATGAATGTCACCTTTAGGCTTCCAAGCAACAAACCTTTGGCCACCAAGAGAAAAAGACCCAAATCCATTTTGATCCCAAAAGAAGGAGTTTGTCACACCCTTTGGGTTCAGGTACAGGCGAGGGGGGAGGAAACACAAAAAATGCCAAACCTGTGGAGGGTTTGGAAGGTCTGTTACAACTGATGATAGAACATTAACAAATAGTATGAATGTACATAACATTTCATCTGTACACCTTACTGATTTACAAATTAAAGTTCTTAACAAAGGGCTCAATTTTGTTCCCGGCTTTTTTGTTCCAGAAAACATTTTAGCACAAGATGTGGCCAATATTTGTCGTTTAATCAATTTGAAATTGTTTTTTGAAAATGACACTGTTCAGGAAGTTCCAAGGTTTAGATTTAAAAAATCATCTTTTGTTCCACCTATGTCACACCTAGTGTCCACTTTTCAAGCTAATGTCCTGAAGGATCTACATTGTAACCTCAAAGATTTTCAGGTATCTTATAATAATCTTTCTAAAAAGGAGGTACAATGTATAGAGGAACTTAAAAACAACAAAGAAATTGTTATTGTACAAGCAGATAAAGGTGGGGTGGTAGTGATTCAGGATAGGGTCAACTATATTGAAGAAGCAGTGAGACAATTGGGAGATAACAAATATTATATGGCTATACCATTGGATCCAACTAGTCATTTTAAGACTAAAATTGACTCATTTCTGATACAGGCTGAGGAAGAGGGCATCATTACAGAGGCAGTTAGACATCAGTTGTTGGTTCCATCTCCATGTAAACAATATTTCTACCTTCTACCTAAAATACATAAGGATGTTAGATGTCCTCCTGGAAGGCCAATTGTATCATGGCGGGGTTCTATTACTGAACCTTTATCTGAATATTTGACACACTATCTGAAACCACTACTACCCTTGATACGAGCTAGAATTCAGGACACTACTCAATTCTTGGACATTATTTGTGACATGCAATTGGAGCCCCATTGGCTGCTATGTACCTTGGATGTAACCTCTCTATACACAAACATCCCACATTGGGCAAGTTTGCAGGCTTTGGACTTTTGGTTGGGAAGATCTGTTTTTTACCAACCGTGCTTTAATACTTTTTTAGTGTGCCTGGATGAATATGTTCTTACCAGTAACATATTCTACTTCCAGGACCAATGCTTTTGGCAGGTGAAACGTACAGCAATGGGTGCCTCTTTTGCACCTATTTATGCGGACATTTTCATGGCCTATATTGAGGAGGTTATGATTTATGACTCTAGTCATAATATATATATGGATGAATTAGATATCTGGAGACGATATCTGGATGATTGTTGGTTGGTGTGGAAGTCGGATGAAATCTATCTTCAGGAATTTATTGGCTACCTCAATGACAATGTATGGGGAATTGAGTTCAAAGTAAATTTCCATAAATCTATGATTGTTTTTCTTGATGTTGAGGTTAGCAGGAACCCTGATGACACTCTAGCCACCCGGGTGTTTAGGAAATTTCCTGAATATAACTCACTTTTACATGCTACTAGCTTCCACCCCTGACATATCATCCAGAATATCCCCAAGTCACAATTCCTCATAGCCAAAGGATTTGTTCAAGCCAACAAACATTTGAGAACACCAGAGATGATTTAATACGCAGGTTTCATGAGAGAGGTTACCCCTCTGGTACTGTCAGCACTGCTTGTTATTGGGCTTCCAATCAGAATAGAACTGACTTGTTACGATACAAGGACAAACAAAGACCTATCTAATTCTCTGGTTTGTCTGGTGACCACATATGGATGCAACACACGTGGGTTTATGAACATCATTAATAGACACTGAAACATTTTGATGGCGGAGGAAAGATTACACTCTTTTTTGAGGGACAGATGCTCTTTTTCTTTCAGAAGAGGTCGGACACTGAGTTCCCTGTTTAGCCACTATAAGAGGGTGGGTTCCAGCTCCATCATCTCTACTCAACATACACTGAGAGGTGGCCCAGTGTTGGGTCGTTTACCATGTGGCCACTGTACTTATTGTAACAAAGTCCAACATACGAGGGAATTCAGTAGTCGCAATACGCCTGAAGTTTTCAATATCAATTTCTGGGCAAACTGTAGTACAGAGTGGGTCATCTACTTAGTCACTTGTTTGTGCTCCTCATTCTATGTGGGACAAACCTCCAGGCCTTTCCGCCTTAGGAATGGGGAGCATCTTAGTGACATTAGAAACAAGTGTTCCAATAATGCCTTATTTAAACATGTCTGTAAACACAATTCTGCTTCTTTTTATTTTACTGTAATTGATTGCATTGTAGGTAAATGTAGGGATAAATCAGGCTGGCATGATTTACTTAATTTCAAGGAATGTAAATGGATCATTAAATTAGGGGCTTTATTCCCACCTGGTCTTAATGACCAATTCTAACTTAGCAATGAGCTGCCTTTATGCTACTATATATAAATACACTTATTTGAATGGACATTATGTGCTTTTGTTAAACTCACTGAAGAAGGCTATTAAGCCGAAACCAGTTTGAGTTAGGTAGTTGGGCTTATTACCCTCTACCTTGTTATGTGTTTTATATTAAATAACTTTTTGTACTCCACCATTTCTGCTGGCTATTTTTGTTTTCTCAAGTGCTGACTTCACAGCCGAGGAATTGCCCTACGTGCACCACATTGCTTCCTAGTTTTGCCTATTACAGTAAACATAGATTTCATTAGTTTTACATTTCACCCTAACTTACACAAATGTTGTTGTTTATTTTTCCCCATGAATGTGACTCCTTATGCATTTCCATATGAAGGGTAAAGGTCAGGGATAATAAACAAAGCAAATCTCATACATTTATTGGATAAAAATAAGACAGACAATGAAAGAAAAATTGACAAAGTTAAATGAGCAAGTTTTCATTGACCCAGTGATATAATGCCTGTTACACTTGCTTGTGTGTTTCTGTTTGCACAAAATAACAATCAATCACACAACAGAAATAAAAAACTGTTCATTGAAACACAACTGTTATATTACAGAACACCACTGTATCAATATCATATACAATCTATGGTGGAAGGACAATTTTGCATCAAAGACATATTTAATTTAATTGTATTTATTTAAATTTTATTGTACATGAAACTAAAGTTGTCCATATTTATTAGTAAAAAAGGCATTAAGAGATTCATATGTCTGCATTTTGAACAAATATTACTGTACTTCCAAGGACATTTAAGACACTCTTCCTTTGGGTTCATGTTTCACACAAAATGCTGTGCCAATATGTGTACAATGCACACCATTTTGTGGCTTGTTGCTTGAACTACTTAAAAAGCACAACTAAACTATGAACATGATAAATTCCAACATACTTTAGGATTCATAAAGCACACTACCTCTCAGATTAAGGGATACTGTAAAAAGGCCCTGTATCCATGAAACAGAGTTTTCTAGTTCAGTGACAAATTGAAGAAAGATGTCATTATCAGCTACTCTGCATATGCCTGAATGACTGTTAACTACTGCAAGTGCAGATCAGCATTTTTCTTCTTGTAGTTAACAATAGAGGCGGCCATCTTGTGTGAACTCAAACACTCCTCATTTACACTTGCAGTTAACAATAGAGGCGGCCATCTTGTTTGAACTCAAACACTCCTCATTTACTCACCCACACATGCAATACACACATTCAAACAAACACTCACATACACCATATAGTCCACACCCTATATCCATCCCTGTGTTTTCAGAATGTGCCCGATATCTTCTTTTTCCTACTGTCATAAATCATGGATGACTTCAGTCAGCCATTACAGACAGCTGTTAGAAATTCACATTTCAAATCCTTGAGACAATCCATAATATTGTAAAAACTGTTAGAATAGTAATTTTTCTATTTTTTGGGAGGCAAATGTAACACCCATCCCTGAGATTGCCCTGTTTAGTATGACAAAGTTGAGAGATATGCCTGCTGTACCCCACTCCCCCATACATCAGACTATTGTAGGAATGGAATATTGCCCAAGATCCACAGCATATCTTTAAAAACCCTGCTGCTTTATTTTCTCAGTTAGTAGCAAGGGTGTAGGGTTTGATCTTTTTACACTCTTTGTAGTTGCCTTTTTATTGTTAACACCCTTTACCTGGCTATGTGTTTTATATTAAATAACTTTTTGTATTCCACCATTTCTGCTGGCTAGTTTTGTTTTCTCAAGTGCTGACTTCACAGCCGAGCAGTTGCCGTATGTGCACCACGCTGCTTCCTGGTTCTTCCTCCCTCTGGTGCTGTTGGCATCTGGTGGTTTCCCTCCTTATGAGTGGAAAATTTTTTCATTTTTACAAAATTTTGGCAGTTGGTTGGAAGCTTTTTTGTCGCTCAGCTGGGTTTTCTTTGCCTGGTGGATGTATCGTACAGTATACATCAGCTTTAGTACGGGTTTCTTGTATTTTGTTTTTGTGGCCTCCTGATGTCAACAGATCTACAAGCAAGACATGGGCTAGATGGTTAAGTTGTCTTACAGGCTTTTTTGTTTCTATCCAGATTTTGAATATTTAACTACTTTTTATTCTAATTTGGTCTGTTGATTTGAAGTTTTGGGACTACCATTAATATTTCCAGTTTTGAAAGCAGCGGGACTGTGCAAGGGATGGCAAGTCTATGTGCTTCGTCACTTATGGACTAATAACTACAGGTGACTTTGCGTTTTCATCTTTTGTCTGATTCGCTTTTTTACCTTTATAATAAGGTGTTTATAGTCAAATTACAAGCTATGGACAACATCTATTCAGTTTTGGATGTTTGATTTGACTTTTTGAATATATTGTGATTATTGTTTCTATACAGTGGGGCTGAGGGAATTGTTTGAAGTCTATGTGCCTCGTTACTCAATATTTCCTCGTGGTCATATAGGAGGCTTTTGCCAGGTCCACTAAGTTTCTATTTATGATTCCCTCTTCATGTGGGACTTATAATTATATTTTTTGCCAAGATGTATGTTACAAATTTAGCTTTGGGGTTACTATATGCTATATTAGTAGCTAACCCATAGATGGTGTTATAGCCCTCTTTATGCTATGTATTATTTTTCTATCTTTATACAATATGCAGGTCATTTATATGCTAAAGGGTTTTTCCTAGGTATATATTTTGATTTACTGTTTAAATGAGCTTTTGAGGGTTTAGTTCCATTGCAATAAAGGGTACAGCTGGTTTGCTTCGGCACTTATTGTTTAGTTTGCAAAACTATGGTTAACAGTGAGTTTTCATCATGTTTTTACATACCATGTAACATACAAATATCATGGTTTGTTTAATAATTCATGTACATTCTACTATTTGTTGTAACTTTGGTTTAGAGCTTAATGTTCATGTATTATATTAACTCATTGCTGACTTTAGGGGCATTGTGTGGACATATCATTTCATTATATTTATAAAATGCATATAGATGGTTGAACCATAGATATTTTGCCTTCCAGCATTTAATATGATGTTATCCATTATCATTTTTTAAATTTTATTGTTTTTCATATCAGTTTTCATTTTGTGATCTTGTATTGGGGACTGATTTGGGTCTTTTTTCTCTTGGAGGCTAGGTCTACTCTCGCTTTTCAGTATCCCAATATATAGCCACTTGGTGGTGTCATGGTTGTTATATGGTCTTATGGGGTCGGCCTTGTTGCAATACATGTTATAATAATTACATTTCCTCTTTTGGTACATGTTTTTGAAAATTGTCATTTCTGCCTACAGCAACTTATATAGACTTTATAATTGGGGCCACATATATTTTTATGGGCCGATTTAATATTAACACGATAATTGAGTCCATGATATGTTTTTTTGGAATTTACAGGTGGTTGTTATATTGAGTGGATATTCTGAATCATTTTCATTGGGCTGACTAGTGCGATCCTATTTCCATTTTGATTATGGTGATACGCAGCATTGTGGTTATTTGATCAAGAGGATTATCCCTATGTGACTACAGGGGCTAGCTATTGTATCATTGATATTTTTGTATTAACACCCTCTATTTTCTGCCCTTTTGGATATTTTATAAGCAGGAGTTGATATTTTATGTCATTTCAAGATCCACATATATAGTGGTTTTTGGTTGGATACGTAGCATTGTGATTTTTTTCTGTTTTATTCAGGCTAGATCACACGGGCTGGCTATTGTATCTCTGTTGGCTTCTACTGATTAGGCTCTTTATTTTTGGGTCTATATTTTTCTATGGCTGCATTCTATATCCACCAATACACATAATTTACCATATATTTTTGATTTGATTTATTTAAGGTTCCAATTAACAGGAGAATATGGTACCAATTTTCGTGGCTTTAGCTCTTTTTATATGTATACTTTTCAGTCCAAAAGGTTGGTTTTAGACAGGGTATATATATATATATATATATATATATATATATATATATATATATATATATATACTTGCTGTCTGCAGACTTGATTGATTCACTAATGTTTTTTGGTGATTTATATATTTTTTTTTTGCAACATGGCGTTGACTCCACTTGTAAAAGGCCTAGCATCTGATATGAATGATTTGACCATTTTTGGTTTAGGTTTATCAAATGAGAGTAATGATTCTTCGGGGGTGACTGAAGACCCAGATAAACGATGTGAATCGATGTTCTTTAAGTTGGGCAAAAGTATGAAAGGTCTTCAGACCAATGTTTGGCATTTATGCCTGTTCAAGGCTTACCAGCTCAAAAAGATCACACCACGTGGTTTAAGGGTCAAAGTACAACCTTTGGTACATAATATTGATGAACAATTAACAGATGAGTGGACACAGATCCAACAATCAGAATCCTCAGGTTTTGTGGATGCCTTAGCTATCTTTTATGAATGGGCTGTCAAACTAGGAATTCAGGAGGTAAAAACAATTTGCATGGAGGCTAACAAATTTGAATCTAGTGGATCTTTCACTTCTCGGGTGAATCAGTTAACAACAGAACTACTTAAGTTAGAACAGGTTCTAAAGGATAAAAAATTTAAAAAGTTCCAAAGGGATATAGAAGACTATGAAAGAGGTAAATCATTTGATATGCCTAGGAATGTCACCTTTAGGCTTCCAAGCAACAAACCTTTGGCCACCAAGAGAAAAAGACCCAAATCCATTTTGAAACGCAGCTCGGAATCATTGAGCTACACATCAGGGGAGGATACATCCTCCAATACTGAGGGGAGGGCAACCACACAGATGCCTCACCTTATCCCAAAAGAAGGAGTTTATCACACCCTTTGGGTTCAGGTACAGGCGAGGGGGAAGGAAACACAAAAAATGCCAAACCTGTGGAGGGTTTGGAAGATCTGTTACAACTGATGATAGAACATTAACAAATAGCATGAATGTACATAACATTTCATCTGTACACCTTACTGATTTACAAATTAAAGTTCTTAACAAAGGGCTCAATTTTGTTCCCGGCTTTTTTGTTCCAGAATACATTTTAGCACAAGATGTGGTCATTTTTTGTCGTTTACTCAATTTGAAATTGTTTTTTGAAAATGACACTGTTCAGGAAGTTTCAAGGTTTAGATGTAAAAAATCATCTTTTGTTCCACCTATGTCACACCTAGTGTCCACTTTTCAAGCTAATGTCCTGAAGGATCTACATTATAACCTCAAAGATTTTCAGGTATCTTATAATAACCTTTCTAAAGAGGAGGTACAATGTATAGAGGAGCTTAAAAACAACAAAGAAATTGTTATTGTACAAGCAGATAAAGGTGGGGTGGTAGTGATTCAGGATAGGGTCAACTATATTGAAGAAGCAGTGAGACAATTGGGAGATAACAAATATTATATGGCTATACCATTTTAAGACTAAAATTGACTCATTTCTGAAACAGGCTGAGGAAGAGGGCATCATTACAGAGGCAGTTAGACATCAGTTGTTGGTTCCATCTCCATGTAAACAATATTTCTACCTTCTACCTAAAATACATAAGGATGTTAGATGTCCTCCTGGAAGGCCAATTGTATCATGGCGGGGTTCTATTACTGAACCTTTATCTGAATATTTGACACACTATCTGAAACCACTACTACCCTTGATACGAGCTAGAATTCAGGACACTACTCAATTCTTGGACATTATTTGTGACATGCAATTGGAGCCCCATTGGCTGCTATGTACCTTGGATGTAACCTCTCTATACACAAACATCCCACATTGGGCAAGTTTGCAGGCTTTGGACTTTTGGTTGGGAAGATCTGTTTTTTACCAACCGTGCTTTAATACTTTTTTAGTGTGCCTGGATGAATATGTTCTTACCAGTAACATATTCTACTTCCAGGACCAATGCTTTTGGCAGGTGAAACGTACAGCAATGGGTGCCTCTTTTGCACCTATTTATGCGGACATTTTCATGGCCTATATTGAGGAGGTTATGATTTATGACTCTAGTCATAATATATATATGGATGAATTAGATATCTGGAGACGATATCTGGATGATTGTTGGTTGGTGTGGAAGTCGGATGAAATCTATCTTCAGGAATTTATTGGCTACCTCAATGACAATGTATGGGGAATTGAGTTCAAAGTAAATTTCCATAAATCTATGATTGTTTTTCTTGATGTTGAGGTTAGCAGGAACCCTGATGACACTCTACCCACCCGGGTGTTTAGGAAATTTACTGAATATAACTCACTTTTACATGCTACTAGCTTCCATCCCTGACATATCATCCAGAATATCCCCAAGTCACAATTCTTCATAGCCAAAAGGATTTGTTCAAGCCAACAAACTTTTGAGAACACCAGAGATGATTTAAACGCAGGTTTCATGAGAGAGGTTACCCCTCTGGTACTGTCAGCACTGCTTGTCATTGGGCTTTCAATCAGAATAGAACTGACTTGTTATGATACAAGGGCAAACAAAGACCTATCTAATTCTCTGGTTCTTCTGGTGACCACATATGGATGCAACACACGTGGGTTTATGAACATCATTAATAGACACTGGAACATTTTGATGGCGGAGGAGAGATTACACTCTTTTTTGAGGGACAGATGCTCTTTTTCTTTCAGAAGAGGTCGGACATCGGGTTCCCTGTTTAGCCACTATAATTGGGTGGGTTCCAGCTCCATAATCTCTACTCAACATACACTGAGAGGTGGCCCAGTGTTGGGTCGTTTACCATGTGGCCACTGTACTTATTGTAACAAAGTCCAACATACGAGGGAATTCAGTAGTTGCAATACGCCTGAAGTTTTCAATATCAATTTCTGGGCAAACTGTAGTACAGAGTGGGTCATCTACTTAGTCACTTGTTCATGCTCCTCATTCTATGTGGGACAAACCTCCAGGCCTTTCCGCCTTAGGAATGGGGAGCATCTTAGTGACATTAGAAACAAGTATTCCAATAATGCCTTGTTTAAACATGTCTGTAAACACAATTCTGCTTCTTTTTATTTTACTGTTATTGATTGCGTTGTAGGTAAATGTAGGGATAAATCAGGCTGGCATGATTTACTTAATTTCAAGGAACGTAAATGGATTATTAAATTAGGGGCTTTATTCCCACCTGGTCTTAATGACCAATTCTAACTTACCAATGAACTGCCTTTATGCTACTATATATAAATACACTTATTTGAATGGACATTATGTGCTTTTGTTAAACTCACTGAAGAAGGCTATTAAGCCGAAACCGGTTTGAGTTAGGTAGTTTGGCTTATTACCCTCTACCTTGTTATGTGTTTTACATTAAATAACTTTTTGTACTCCACCATTTCTGCTGGCTATTTTTGTTTTCTCAAGTGCTGACTTCACAGCCGAGGAGTTGCCCTACATGTACCACGTTGCTTCCTAGTTTTGCCTATTACAATAAACATAGATTTCATTAGTTTTACATTTCACCCTTACACAAGTGTTGTTGTTTATTTTTCCCCATGAATGTGACTCCTTGTGCATTTCCATATGAAGGGTAAAGGTCAGGGATAATAAACAATGCAAATCTCATACATTTATTGAGTAAAAATAAGACAGACAATGAAAGAAAAATTCACAAAGTTAAATGAGCAAGTTTTCATTGACCCAGTGATATAATGGTTGTTACACTTGCTTGTGTGTTTTTGTTTGCACAAAATAACAATCAATCACACAACAGAAATAAAAAACTGTTCATTGAAACACAACTGTTATATTACAGAACACCACTGTATCAATATCATATACAATCTATGGTGGAAGGACAATTTTGCATCAAAGACATATTTAATTTAATTGTATTTATTTAAATTTTATTGTACATGAAACTAAAGATGTAAATATTTATTAGTTAAAAAGGCATTAAGAGATTCATATGTCTGCATTTTGAATAAATATTACTGTACTTCCAAGGACATTTAAGACACTCTTCCTTTGGGTTCATGTTTCACACAAAATGCTGTGCCAATATGTGTACAATGCACACCATTTTGTGGCTTGTTGCTTGAACTACTTAAAAAGCACAACTAAACTATGAACTTGATAAATTCCAACATACTTTAGGATTCATAAAGCACACTACCTCTCAGAATAAGGGATACTGTAAAAAGGCCCTGTATCCATGAAACACAGTTTTCTAGTTCAGTGACAAATTGAAGAAAGACGTCATTATCAGCTACTCTGCATATGCCTGAATGACTGTTAACTACTGCAAGTACAGATCAGCATTTTTCTTCTTGTAGTTAACAATAGAGGCGGCCATCTTGTGTTAACTCAAACATTCCTCATTTACACACCCACATGCAATACACACATTCAAACAAACACTCACATACACCATATAGTCCACACCCTATATCCATCCCTGTGTTTTCAGAATGTGCCCGATATCTTCTTTGTCCTACTGTCATAAATCATGGATGACTTCAGTCAGCCATTACAGACAGCTGTTAGAAATTCACATTTCAAATCCTTGAGACAATCCATAATATTGTAAAAACTGTTAGAATAGTAATTTTTCTATTTTTTGGGAGGCAAATGTAACACCCATCCCTGAGATTGAGCTGTTTAGTATGACAAAGTTGAGAGATATGCCTGCTGTACCCCACTCCCCCATACATCAGACTATTGTAGGAATGGAATATTGCCCAAGATCCACAGCATATCTTTAAAAACCCTGCTGCTTTATTTTCTCAGTTAGTAGCAAGGGTGTAGGGTTTGATCTTTTTACACTCTTTGTAGTTGCCTTTTTATTGTTAACACCCTTTACCTAGCTATGTGTTTTATATTAAATAACTTTTTGTATTCCACCATTTCTGCTGGCTAGTTTTGTTTTCTCAAGTGCTGACTTCACAGCCGAGCAGTTGCCGTATGTGCACCATGCTGCTTCCTGGTTCTTCCTCCCTCTGGTGCTGTTGGCATCTGGTGGTTTCCCTCCTTATGAGTGGAAAATGTTTTCATTTTTACAAAATTTTGGCAGTTGGTTGGAAGCTTTTTTGTCGCTCAGCTGGGTTTTCTTTGCCTGGTGGATGTATCGTACAGTATACATCAGCTTTAGTACGGGTTTCTTGTATTTTGTTTTTGTGGCCTCCTGATGTCAACAGATCTACAAGCAAGACATGGGCTAGATGGTTAAATTGTCTTACGGGCTTTTTTGTTTCTATCCAGATTTTGGATATTTAACTACTTTTTATTCTAATTTGGTCTGTTGATTTGAAGTTTTGGGACTACCATTAATATTTCCAGTTTTGAAAGCAGCGGGACTGTGCAAGGGATGGCAAGTCTATGTGCTTCGTCACTTATGGACTAATAACTACAGGTGACTTTGCGTTTTCATCTTTTGACTGATTCGCTTTTTTACCTTTATAATAAGGTGTTTATGGTCAAATTACAAGCTATGGACAACATCTATTCAGTTTTGGATGTTTGATTTGACTTTTTGGACATATTGTGATTATTGTTTCTATACAGTGGGGCTGAGGGAATTGTTTGAAGTCTATGTGCTTCGTTACTCAATATTTCCTCGTGGTCATATAGGAGGCTTTTGCCAGGTCCACTAAGTTTCTATTTACGATTCCCTCTTCATGTGGGACTTATAATTATATTTTTTGCCAAGATGTATGTTACAAATTTAGCTTTGGGGTTACTATATGCTATATTAGTAGCTAACCCATAGATGGTGTTATAGCCCTCTTTATGCTATGTATTATTTTTCTATCTTTATACAATATGCAGGTCATTTATATACTAAAGGGTTTTTCCTAGGTATATATTTTGATTTACTGTTTAAATGAGCTTTTGAGGGTTTAGTTCCATTGCAATAAAGGGTACAGCTGGTTTGCTTCGGCACTTATTGTTTAGTTTGCAAAACTATGGTTAACAGTGAGTTTTCATCATGTTTTTACATACCATGTAACATACAAATATCATGGTTTGTTTAATAATTCGTGTGCATTCTGCTATTTGTTGTAACTTTGGTTTAGAGCTTAATGTTCATGTATTATATTAACTCATTGCTGACTTTAGGGGCATTGTGTGGACATATCATTTCATTATATTTATAAAATGCATATAGATGGTTGAACCATAGATATTTTGCCTTCCAGCATTTAATATGATGTTATCCATTATCATTTTTTAAATTTTATTGTTTTTCATATCAGTTTTCATTTTGTGATCTTGTATTGGGGACTGATTTGGGTCTTTTTTCTCTTGGAGGCTAGGTCTACTCTAGCTTTTCAGTATCCCAATATATAGCCACTTGGTGGTGTCATGGTTGTTATATGGTCTTATGGGGTCGGCCTTGTTGCAATACATGTTATAATAATTACATTTCCTCTTTTGGTACATGTTTTTGAAAATTGTCATTTCTGCCTACAGCAACTTATATAGACTTTATAATTGGGGCCACATATATTTTTATGGGCCGATTTAATATTAACACGATAATTGAGTCCATGATATGTTTTTTTGGAATTTACAGGTGGTTGTGATATTGAGTGGATATTCTGAATCATTTTCATTGGGCTGACTAGTGCGATCCTATTTCCATTTTGATTATGGTGATACGCAGCATTGTGGTTATTTGATCAAGAGGATTATCCCTATGTGACCACAGGGGCTAGCTATTGTATCATTGATATTTTTGTATTAACACCCTCTATTTTCTGCCCTTTTGGATATTTTATAAGCAGGAGTTGATATTTTATGTCATTTCAAGATCCACATATATAGTGGTTTTTGGTTGGATACGCAGCATTGTGATTTTTTTCTGTTTTATTCAGGCTAGATCACAAGGGCTGGCTATTGTATCTCTGTTGGCTACTACTGATTAGGCTCTTTATTTTTGGGTCTATATTTTTCTATGGCTGCATTCTATATCCATCAATACACATAATTTACCATATATTTTTGATTTGATTTATTTAAGGTTCCAATTAACAGGAATATATGGTACCAATTTTCGTGGCTTTAGCTCTTTTTATATGTATACTTTTCAGTCCAAAAGGTTGGTTTTAGACAGGGTATATATATATATATATATATATATATATATATATATATATATATATATATATGTCTTATTCTTGCTGTCTGCAGACTTGATTGATTCACTAATGTTTTTTGGTGATATATTTTTTTTTGCAACATGGCGTTGACTCCACTTGTAAAAGGCCTAGCATCTGATATGAATGATTTGACCATTTTTGGTTTAGGTTTATCAGATGAGAGTAATGATTCTTTGGGGGTGACTCAAGACCCAGATAAACGATGTGAATCGATGTTCTTTAAGTTGGGCAAAAGTATGAAAGGTCTTCAGACCAATGTTTGGCATTTATGCCTGTTCAAGGCTTACCAGCTCAAAAAGATCACACCACGTGGTTTAAGGGTCAAAGTACAACCTTTGGTACATAATATTGATGAACAATTAACAGATGAGTGGACACAGATCCAATAATCAGAATCCTCAGGTTTTGTGGATGCCTTAGCTATCTTTTATGAATGGGCTGTCAAACTAGGAATTCAGGAGGTAAAAACAATTTGCATGGAGGCTAACAAATTTGAATCTAGTGAATCTTTCACTTCTCGGGTGAATCAGTTAACAACAGAACTACTTAAGTTAGAACAGGTTCTAAAGGATAAAAAATTAAAAAAAGTTCCAAAGGGATATAGAAGACTATGAAAGAGGTAAACCATTTGATATGCCTAGGAATGTCACCTTTAGGCTTCCAAGCAACAAACCTTTGGCCACCAAGAGAAAAAAACCCAAATCCATTTTGAAACGCAGCTTGGAATCATTGAGCTACACATCAGGGGAGGATACATCCTCTAATACTGAGGGGAGGGCAACCACACAGATGCCTCACCTTATCCCAAAAGAAGGAGTTTGTCACCCCTTTGGGTTCAGGTACAGGCGAGGGGGGAGGAAACACAAAAAATGCCAAACCTGTGGAGGGTTTGGAAGGTCTGTTACAACTGATGATAGAACATTAACAAATAGCATGAATGTACATAACATTTCATCTGTACACCTTACTGATTTACAAATTAAAGTTCTTAACAAAGGGCTCAATTTTGTTCCCGGCTTTTTTGTTCCAGAATACATTTTAGCACAAGATGTGGTCAATTTTTGTCGTTTACTCAATTTGAAATTGTTTTTTGAAAATGACACTGTTCAGGAAGTTTCAAAGTTTAGATTTAAAAAATCATCTTTTGTTCTACCTATGTCACACCTAGTGTCCACTTTTCAAGCTAATGTCCTGAAGGATCTACATTGTAACCTCAAAGATTTTCAGGTATCTTATAATAACCTTTCTAAAGAGGAGGTACAATGTATAGAGGAGCTTAAAAACAACAAAGAAATTGTTATTGTACAAGCAGATAAAGGTGGGGTGGTAGTGATTCAGGATAGGGTCAACTATATTGAAGAAGCAGTGAGACAATTGGGAGATAACAAATATTATATGGCTATACCATTTTAAGACTAAAATTGACTCATTTCTGATACAGGCTGAGGAAGAGGGCATCATTACGGAGGCAGTTAGACATCAGTTGTTGGTTTCATCTCCGTGTAAACAATATTTCTACCTTCTACCTAAAATACATAAGGATGTTAGATGTCCTCCTGGAAGGCCAATTGTATCATGGCGAGGATCTATTACTGAACCTTTATCTGAATATTTGACACACTATCTGAAACCACTACTACCCTTGATACGAGCTAGAATTCAGGACACTACTCAATTCTTGGACATTATTTGTGACATGCAATTAGAGCCCCATTGGCTGCTATGTACCTTGGATGTAACCTCTCTATACACAAACATCCCACATTGGGCAAGTTTGCAGGCTTTGGACTTTTGGTTGGGAAGATCTGTTTTTTACCAACCGTGCTTTAATACTTTTTTAGTGTGCCTGGATGAATATGTTCTTACCAGTAACATATTCTACTTCCAGGACCAATGCTTTTGGCAGGTGAAACGTACAGCAATGGGTGCCTCTTTTGCACCTATTTATGCGGACATTTTCATGGCCTATATTGAGGAGGTTATGATTTATGACTCTAGTCATAATATATATATGGATGAATTAGATATCTGGAGACGATATCTGGATGATTGTTGGTTGGTGTGGAAGTCGGATGAAATCTATCTTCAGGAATTTATTGGCTACCTCAATGACAATGTATGGGGAATTGAGTTCAAAGTAAATTTCCATAAATCTATGATTGTTTTTCTTGATGTTGAGGTTAGCAGGAACCCTGATGACACTCTACCCACCCGGGTGTTTAGGAAATTTACTGAATATAACTCACTTTTACATGCTACTAGCTTCCTCCCCTGACATATCATCCAGAATATCCCCAAGTCACAATTCTTCATAGCCAAAAGGATTTGTTCAAGCCAACAAACATTTGAGAACACCAGAGATGATTTAATACGCAGGTTTCATGAGAGAGGTTACCCCTCTGGTACTGTCAGCACTGCTTGTCATTGGGCTTTCAATCAGAATAGAACTGACTTGTTATGATACAAGGGCAAACAAAGACCTATCTAATTCTCTGGTTCTTCTGGTGACCACATATGGATGCAACACACGTGGGTTTATGAACATCATTAATAGACACTGGAACATTTTGATGGCGGAGGAGAGATTACACTCTTTTTTGAGGGACAGATGCTCTTTTTCTTTCAGAAGAGGTCGGACATGTTTAGCCACTATAATTGGGTGGGTTCCAGCTCCATCATCTCTACTCAACATACACTGAGAGGTGGCCCAGTGTTGGGTCGTTTACCATGTGGCCACTGTACTTATTGTAACAAAGTCCAACATACGAGGGAATTCAGTAGTTGCAATACGCCTGAAGTTTTCAATATCAATTTCTGGGCAAACTGTAGTACAGAGTGGGTCATCTACTTAGTCACTTGTTCATGCTCCTCATTCTATGTGGGACAAACCTCCAGGCCTTTCCGCCTTAGGAATGGGGAGCATCTTAGTGACATTAGAAACAAGTATTCCAATAATGCCTTGTTTAAACATGTCTGTAAACACAATTCTGCTTCTTTTTATTTTACTGTTATTGATTGCGTTGTAGGTAAATGTAGGGATAAATCAGGCTGGCATGATTTACTTAATTTCAAGGAACGTAAATGGATCATTAAATTAGGGGCTTTATTCCCACCTGGTCTTAATGACCAATGCTAACTTACCAATGAACTGCCTTTATGCTACTATATATAAATACACTTATTTGAATGGACATTATGTGCTTTTGTTAAACTCACTGAAGAAGGCTATTAAGCCGAAACCGGTTTGAGTTAGGTAGTTTGGCTTATTACCCTCTACCTTGTTATGTGTTTTATATTAAATAACTTTTTGTATTCCACCATTTCTGCTGGCTATTTTTGTTTTCTCAAGTGCTGACTTCACAGCCGAGGAGTTGCCCTACATGTACCACGTTGCTTCCTAGTTTTGCCTATTACAATAAACATAGATTTCATTAGTTTTACATTTCACCCTTACACAAGTGTTGTTGTTTATTTTTCCCCATGAATGTGACTCCTTGTGCATTTCCATATGAAGGGTAAAGGTCAGGGATAATAAACAAAGCAAATCTCATACATTTATTGAGTAAAAATAAGACAGACAATGAAAGAAAAATTCACAAAGTTAAATGAGCAAGTTTTCATTGACCCAGTGATATAATCGTTGTTACACTTGCTTGTGTGTTTTTGTTTGCACAAAATAACAATCAATCACACAACAGAAATAAAAAAACTGTTCATTGAAACACAACTGTTATATTACAGAACACCACTGTATCAATATCATATACAATCTATGGTGGAAGGACAATTTTGCATCAAAGACATATTTAATTTAACTGTATTTATTTAAATTTTATTGTACATGAAACTAAAGTTGTAAATATTTATTAGTAAAAAGGCATTAAGAGATTCATATGTCTCATTTTGAATAAATATTACTGTATTTCCAAGGACATTTAAGACACTCTTCCTTTGGGTTCATGTTTCACACAAAATGCTGTGCCAATATTTGTACAATGCACACCATTTTGTGGCTTGTTGCTTGAACTACTTAAAAAGCACAACTAAACTATGAACTTGATAAATTCCAAAATACTTTGGGATTCATAAAGCACACTACCTCTCAGATTAAGGGATACTGTAAAAAGGCCCTGTATCCATGAAACAGAGTTTTCTAGTTCAGTGACAAATTGAAGAAAGGCATCATTATCAGCTACTCTGCATATGCCTGAATGACTGTTAACTACTGCAAGTGCAGATCAGCATTTTTCTTCTTGTAGTTAACAATAGAGGCGGCCATCTTGTGTGAACTCAAACACTCCTCATTTACTCACCCACATGCAATACACACATTCAAACAAACACTCACATACACCATATACTCCACACCCTATATCCATCCCTGTGTTTTCAGAATGTGCCCGATATCTTCTTTTTCCTACTGTCATAAATCATGGATGACTTCAGTCAGCCATTACAGCCAGCTGTTAGAAATTCTCATTTCAAATTCTTGAGACAATCCATAATATTGTAAAAACTGTTAGAATAGTAATTTTTCTATTTTTTGGGAGGCAAATGTAACACCCATCCCTGAGATTGCTCTGTTTAGTATGACAAAGTTGAGAGATATGCCTACTGTACCCACCTGCTCCCCCATACATCACAGACTATTGTAGGAATAGAATATTGCCCAAGATCCACAGCATATCTTTAACAATCCTGCGGCTTTACTTTCTCAGTTAGTAGCACGGGTATAGGGTTTGGATCTTTTTACACTCTTTATAGTTGCCTTTTTATTGTTAACACCCTTTTTTTTTTGAAAATAGTGTCCCTGGTATCAACTGGTGGTGCAGAGGACTAATATCCAATGTGGGAGGATACATGGCTGGGATACTCTTTAGTGCCTTTAAAGGAGAACTGCACCCACAGACTCAAAAACATGTTTATTTCATCATGGTTTGGTGTTTCCTACATTTTAACACCACCCTTGGACTATTTCCAGGTTTTTAGATATTTTTCTCAGTCTGACCACATGAGGTCTGGCATCTTGAAGTAATTCTGATTGTTTAATTTGCCTCTAGGTATCCCAGAATTCATTGTTTGTCTCTAAATAATTGCATTGTAGCTGCAACTTTTTCCCTAAAGCTCTTGTCACTGCACTGATTCTACAGGCATTCACTGCTGTGTAGTAGTCACCTAGTTTTGGTTAACATTTTTTTCCTTTTTCAATGACTACTTCAAACACAAGCAGTGCAAATGCCACAGAACAGAACTCAAAAGTGCATTTTATTGTTGCTTCCTCTTAGAAATGCTAACTTGATTTCTTTTGTGAAGCCTGAATTGTAGTTCTTCATGGTATCTCCCCTCCCCCTTCACACCTATCTTCCCTAGCTGTCAAAAGTGCTAAGGGTAATTTGACCCACTATCTGCATGTGATTGACAGCTCATAGCAGGTGACCTGACTAATGGACTGTTTTGTCACAGCCTTTCCTTCCTTACAGTGAGGCACTTTTTTGTTGCACTCCTCCTGCTGTCAAATTTAGATCTGAGCTCCATAGCACTGGAAGAAATCACAGCTTTGCAAACCATCAAACTCCCAGTTTCTTTCTTTCCAGTTTGGTTAAATAGCTAACAACTGATAGACTATAAACATTATATATTTCATGTACTCGCATGACAGTAGTCACATGTTTTTTAAGTGGGTAATTTAAGATTAAAGTATCTCATACTTCATGTAATCTTATGTAGTGTTGTCTATTAATTGACAGACATCTGCTTCCTATGTAAAAAGATGCAATTAATGTGTACGCATGGTCAGTGCAAATGTATACTCTTTGTTCATGCAGCTGTTACTGTACTGTTGCCTATACTTCCTCACTGTATTTTGTCACATATCAGTAGGGCTGTTCAGATAATTGAGATTATAGTTTGTCTATTAGGATAGAATATAGTGGGCTGGGCAAGGCAGTTCTGACATCACTATGTGGGAGGTTCACTGCCGCTTCTATACAGCGTGCAAATAAGGCAGTACTTTCATCACTTTGTGGGAGGAAACATCTTGGTAACTACAGCAAGAGGTCTGGCAGACATAACATCAACAATTAAGAGCCAGCTAGAGGTTTTTCAACAGGGTTTTCAAACTGAAACTAAAACAGTACAGAAAGGTAGGAAGCCTATGAGGTAAAACAGCAGAGTGGATTACTTTTTAAAGCTATGGTGGTTATTTTTTTGAACCAGGATCAAATAACAGGGACCAAAAGAGACAGCAGATTGAGCAATCTGCTTTAATATCCCATTGTTCTTCTTTAATGCTTGCTACTTAATAGCATCCATGGTGTTTAGAGGTTCCCTGCACCACGTTTTGTTCTTTTTTTTAATTAAGTGCCTTTAAGACAGTGTGTGTGTGTGTGTGTGTGTGTGTGTGTGTGTGTGTGTGTGTGTGTGTGTGTGTGTGTGTGTGTGTGTGTGTGTGTGTGTGTGTGCACGCTCATACATACACGTATATATTTATATATACACCCTTAACAGCTGGCATGGAACAGCCAGCAAAGTAGATACTGAAAGCCCAAACCTATAAGCCTAAATCCAGTAGCCATTTTTGTATTTTAATAATTACAACAAGCCATTCTGATACATACCTCTCAACCTCTTAACACAAGAAATCTGGACAGAGCCAAAAATAATAGTTGGGACAAAGTCCCAAAAATAGGGACATATTTTAAATATTGCACTTATAAACTTAGAAAGTTGCTAAAGGAACAGTTTTTGCATTATTGTGCATTTTCTGAAGGATACAAAGCCTGAAATTCAAATGTCTGTCTCTGTTTAGCGACTTCAGTCCTTGGTGATTTGCTAGAAAACCAATCATTTTGTAAAGAATGGACCAAAAATATGAGCCAAAAATCTGGACAATTGAGAACTTTGTTCTGATGTTACTAAATTAAGATATGAATGTAAATGTGTGTATTCCACACATGTAATGTATTACTCATACACAAGGAGCTGTGTGCTACACTTTATTACCTGCTGTAGCTTTAAATCCTGCTGTAAATAAAATATCTGTTATATACCAACAACTGTGATAACACTTTTACATGATCACAATTCCCTGCTGCATAATGTAATATATACTACAGTGTAACACTTGGTTTTTACTCAAGATATCTGTAGCCTCTATCCTCACAGCCTCTACAGTTTTAACATATTGTCAATGTGTTTTTGTAATTCCTGTGTACATTGTATTTTCACACCTGCTTTATTGCTGATTTGAATTTTTTGTATCGTATTGTATTGACCATAAACATTATGGGTTGTACACCTCTCAATAGTTTTTTGGAATATGAAGATAACCCAACCACAGTGCTTTTGCATAAAGGCATGCAGCACCATGGTGGTCTGTCTTGACCGTGATCATGCTAGTTGCTGTTAAGGTAATTGGAGGAGTAGTATATGCTAATTAGCCATGTGGTCTCCCATGGGACTGCCTCCGGTAGAGCATCTGTGCAACCAAGTAATTCAAGGAAAAGCTCTGCTACAAAGATTAGCATGGACACTCCTGGCTGTTTACTGCAGTGAACATGGCAGAGATAAGTGTGTGTGTGTGTGTGTGTGTGTGTGTGTGTGTGTGTGTGTGTGTGTGTGTGTGTGTGTGTGTGTGTGTGTGTGTGTGTGTGTGTGTGCGTGTGTGTGCGTGTATGTGTGTGTGTGTGTGTGTGTGTGTGTGTGTGTGTGTGTGTGTGTGTGTGTGTGTGTGTGTGTTTGTCAGGGGTGGCTGTCATACTTCTCACATCTCTAGACTAACAATCAGAGCCAGCAATGATTGTGTGGGGGGAGTCACTATCCACCAGGGATACCTCTGTAAACTCATGCCTGAGTGATGGGATGGAATGGGGATCTAGTCACCAGGGATTTAAACTTGTGCCTGAGTGGCACTTAAATAGAACTGGGATCAGTGATGAGGGGAAGCTCTATCTACCAGAGATTTAAACTTGAACATGGGTAGCACTTAAACAGAATGGGAATAGGGGATGGGGGAACTATTCTACCTATGGAATAAGGCTTTAGCTAACTTCCTTAATGGCATGTATGGGGTTCAAAATACACTAGACACCAGGGATATTTCCAGGCACTGTGCCTGAGTGACACTCAAACATAATGAGGGTCAAGAAACACTCCAGTGATATGTAGATACTATACTGTAGTTGTTTCTGTATTCCTACACAATAATGAATGTTCTCATATGTTTCAGATTTGCTTTAAAACAGATGAGCCATGCTTTTACAATTTATTCTAAAACATTTCTGTGGTAAATGACAGTGGGAATCCCAAGGATTTGGCAATAAGTTCCCTCATGTAAGCAATGATATGTTTCCTAATGTTTAACACGTTATTTTTCATTTTTTATGTTTTGCCAAGTATCACACCATTATTTTCTTGGATCAGCACTTGCATTCTGCCTCCTGCAATGATATCATGGGAGTGGATTTTATAGGAATAGAGAAATGTCCATTTGTTTTGCTCACACATTACTCTGTATGCAATTTCTGTATTAATTGCAGAAACAGAAGAGCATTGTTTCTTAGAAAGACATATATCACATAGGTGCAGTTTGAATGCCATACTTTGCAAATGAATCCAGCTGATGATACATTACTGAAACCACAACATATCCTGAAGAACCCTACACTCTCTTCAAGTGCAAGAGAGTCAAACATTATAATTAAGTTTAACATCCTTTTTTACTTATAACAAAAAAATCTCATAATCTTATCAGGCATTTTTAATATTATAGTTTATTCATGTATTTCCATTGCCTCAGCTTTTCATTGCTTATATTTTTTGTTTATGTTTCTCTACTTGCTATATGTCTAATGTCCAGTTCCATAGTCCGTGCTTGTATCCTGTATATCCTCTATCAGCTTTCCTTTGCCTTATTCCACATATCCTTACATCAGCCCAACCCTATGCTCCTGCAAAATGAGGGCCAAAGATCCTTAGCACTCCTGTCTTCTTTGAATGTAGCACATTGTTAAAGTGCAGCAGGACATCTTTAGTAGGTCAAACAATTTCATTGTCCTTTAAAGGCCCGGGAACTCATTTCTCTTTCTATCAGTAGTGCTTCAGGTACAATAGCTAACATCTTTCTCATAAAAACATAAAACACAAGGATATTACATCTTATAGTAAATGTTGCTTTCAGTGTCTGGAACAAGCAATGAACCAAAGCATACCTAAGGCCGTCATTTACCTTCCACCATGCTTTTTGAGCTCCGTTTATCCACATCTATGTATCACTTCTATTTGTGTGTGTTTGTATGTCTAGCTATTTCATCTCATAATTTTTTGCATCTGCTATCCCCAGCTGGACCATGGAGTGAGTCATTGCTTGAACATGCCCACACCTCCCCATGTTAGTGGTTTGCTACCCTATATTTAAAATACTTTAACATTCTTTTTTCTGTTTCCAGTATCCCCACCACACATAAATAGGTGCAACATTTTCCAAACCAGAAGTCAGAACTCTGAAGTATAGCAGATGATGCATAGGATTAACACGATAAGCTGTTAATTAACTACTTCCTGTGTTATGGGGTTTGCTTCCCGAAGTCCTTATTTGCCTACTCAGTGACCTTGATTAAGTTATTTAACCAGACATGTTTTGAGGCAATCAGCAATCTGGGCTAGGCTTATTAATATTCTCTTGTACTGCATGCCTGGTAATGACCTTGGAAACCCATGATAAAAATACTCTGCCTTGTTTGCTAAGTAGTTAAGATCCCTCATAGTGACCCATAGTTTATATGAGTATGGTGTTGATCTAGAGTGTATTGCCTGTTCTTAGATCCTTTTGGAATACCTAATGCAGACAGTAATTTAGACATTTTAATGACTGGCCTGGTTTTCCTTTCCTGTTTGTTTCAAAGCTTTAACTTGGAAGCATTCTGTGTTAGGCATTACACAAGATAAAAATACTAACATTAAGATAACTGCATGTAATGACATATTTGGTTAGCCTGAATACAAATGTTACTTCATTATTAAACGGACCATTTGTTTCACATGAATGCTTTGATGTGTTCTAGCAAATGTTGTTTTCCAGTAACTTTATACGTATGTTAAAGTCAAACCATTAGCCAAACATTTTAAACAGAGAAACAAACAAGGGGAGGTACATACTGCTGAGCAGTTGATTCAGTTGGTCTGCTTTTTATTTTATTATGGTTAAACCTCAGATCGCAATTTATTTATTTTAGTAACTGGGATGATGACCACGGCTCAGCCTATTTACAATGCAGTCTGAGGAAGAAAAGCCCCAAAGTACATAACACATTATAAGAAATTATAGAGCACATTTGCCTTCACATAAAAATATAATATATATATATATATATATATATATATATATATATATATATATGTAGAATTTACTTGTCTTCAAATGTTAAAATATAATACTGGGAAATGGAAAAAGAACTAGACTGGTAATGAAGATGCCTTCTGAAGAATGACACTGCACAATATGTAAAAAATATAATCCTGGCACACACAGCTAGATTAGGCCATATATGCCATCTGCAATACAGTCCTACATCATATATTAGAAATACAATTCGGGGAGCTCTAGTAGGATGGTGTGTTAACACTAGATGAATAGTGCTTCTTTACAAAATTATTCTCTTCCACTATATGTTATATACTGGCAGTTTTCGTTCTTTTTCTTTTTACTGTTACAGTTTTTTTTGTGTGACAGTAGTAAGACCACAGATTCCTTATCTTGTAATCAGATCATCACACGCCATGTAGGCCGTATCAGCATGTCCAGCAGTGTAGCAGCTAAATATCTTGACAGTTTGTACTTGGCTGATATGTAGCTTCATTTAGGCAGGTCAATATGGTATGGAGTAGTGAGGAAGGCTCACTGCATGGGGGAGCAGTGCGCTTGATCCTCAAAGAAAACAAAATACAGTTACATAAAGCAATTCTGCCACTTGCTTCACTTTTGATTAACAGTTTTTTGACAGACTGAAAGGGAACCAGCCCTGTTTGCTGCTTATCCTTTAATGCCATGGAGTTTTGTCCTAATAATATCTCCTTAAAGCCCTATCTCTATACTCTGCCTCCTACAGGTTACTGAGAGGCAATCTATGCTTGGCATACAAGGCATTCTCGGGTCCAGCTCTGATGGACCTTCCACAAATCTGTAAATGAACTGCATAAGAACCACTAGATCCAAGGATTTTAATTTTGCTTGTGACATAAATAAGACATGTAGGCAAGACAGATATGCATCTCAGAGGGCCACCATGCTCTGGAAAAGGCTCCCTATCCATGTGAAACAGTGTCCATCCCTAATCCTATTTAAGTTTAACCTTGACCAATTGATGGGAAACATACCTCTCAACTGTACAGATTTTTGCAGAATGTTCAGGTTTTTTTTTCTCAGATTTTTGGTCCGTTTTTCATAAAATTAAGTTTTTCTGGCAAATTAGTAGCAAATCATTAAAGATTGAAGTTAGAAAATAATGCCAGACACTTGAGTTTCAGACTTCATACCCTTCAGTAAATTCATGCTAATGCAAGACCTATTATTCTATCAACTTTCTAAGTTTATAAGAGCAATATTTAAAAGATGTCCCTATTTTTGGGCCTTTCCACACTTTTATTTATGTCTTTGTCCAGATTTCTTGTTCTAAGAAGTTGAGAGGTATGATGAGAAATCATAAATTCACCCTGGGTATCGCCCCATGTCTCTGACAGACAGAGGTAGACAGTGAGGCCCAACTAACATTCACCCCCCACACATAAATGATAAAAGCTTCTCAACTAACATACTCCCTCCTAATAAATGCCCATGATGCACAGAGACACAATTGGGCTGGATTGCACAGCTAGGCTTATAAAGGCCCAAGTGGTCATTAGCCAGATATATTCCTGTGAACCTATGGACCTTTGAGCCACTTAGCAGAAGGCAGTAGCCACTCCTGAATTTCAGAGAATCACTCCTGTGTGTATGATTGCTGTAACAATAGTGCAGATAAGATGTATACATAGCTAACTCACATAGATATCCAAAATGGCCAAAGTGCAACAGTGTATAATATGAAGGACTAAACTGTGATCTTGGTACTTCTTTGTACTTTCTCTTTTGGTGACTTCTTTGTTGCACACAGCTATTAACAGTTTGTTAAACTGCTGTGGCTGTTAGGGGGTTGGTTTGTATTCAACTTTAAGTTAAAGTCATGGTAAAAACCCACTGGAGTTTCATGGGTTTCTTAGGAATATCAACATACACCTGATCACTAGCAAGGTTTTCTTCATCGTAATATGGCACAGCCCACACTCTGTGCATTGTCTCCTCCTCTCTATTACCATTTCCCACACTTTGTCTCTGTGGAAGCCATCTCTTTCTGTCCTTAAGTGTGCATACCAACTCCTGTTTCTAATGTTTTGTGTTTGTTTGTGTGTACACCCATGTTTTGTAAAATCCAGTTCTTATTCATTTTCTGCTTAAAATAGAAACCTGGAGGGTAAGTATGTTGACTTGAGTTAACTTTAAAGACGGTGCTAGACATAAAAGAGCTGTTTTTTTTTCCTTAAATACATAATTTCCTTCTGTAAAACTGTAAGCTCAGAAATAACAATAAATATAGAAACAATGTCTTCCAAAACAGACGCTCCAGATCAGTAGAGATATTCAAGCAGATATGAATCCAGCTGCTCTACACAGAATTTCTTTCCCATGCTAGAAGTAAAACCTGTTTTAGAAATGGCTTTAAAATGTGCAAATACCAAGATGGAGGCAACACATTCAGGCTGGGTGTAATAGTTGGAAGATGAACCTCACTAAATGAATTGACCCACCAATTACACCAGAAACTGTTACATCTATGGAACTGAGATACTATTTATACTAACTGACATTGCTATACCATGTGGAAAATATAATTCAAGTTAAACAGAGAACAAATCTGCTGTTAATTGCTTTAGCTTCTTTTATTTTTTATGTTTTATTTATTTGTCATTAACCATGTTTGTAGTGTTGGTCCAAGGACTTTCCAACCATAATATGGCTGCCAAAGCACACAAATTACAGCAATAAAACAGATATATTGTACATAGAATTACAGACAGGAAATGGAAATGAGATCCACCTTAGTTATTTAAAAGCCAAACAACTAGAACAATGCTTAGTATATTTTTTACAGGTTTTACAACATTCTTCACAAGTGCAGTAATAGTTTTAACACACTTCTGAAACACAGTAAGAAAGGACCAATCTTCAAAACAGACAAAACCTTATTGGGAAATAAATCACTTTCTGGTATTCATTAGACATGCTCTGTGCTGTTTGACTGAGAGCTCTGAGGCTAGGTGGAGAACTCTCCCTCCTTGTTTGGTATCAGGTACTGTGAAGGGCGCAATTAAAGCCATTTAAGTTAGCAGAATGAATTAATGGTTGCCTTGGCCAGAATGGGATGATGAAGATTAGATGTATGTTTTCTGGTTTTTGCCTTTTAAAGTCCAAGTGGTATCTGAGAAGATGGAGGAAAGTTAAATAGAAGACACCTTGGGCCCAATTCCAAAATATTTGCCCTCAGTGTAAGTGACCACTGACAGCAGGCTGAGAGTCAGTCTTTTGGAATTTGGTCCCTGGTGTAAGCCTTTTTATAGATAGGACTTACACAGAAGTAAGTCACTTATACTAAAAACAGGTCTTTTGGAATCAGGGCAGACTTACACTGAGAGCAACTCTTGTGGAATCTGTCCCCCTTTTTCCATGGAATTTAAAAAGTAATTTTCAATGGTACTCAGAAGTGAAAAAAAAACCTGTAAAAAGCATGATAAATTGACTGTTAGGTGTGAGGTGAGAAAAATGCATTCTGGTCACTCCTACTTCTTTACTATGTCAAGAAACATTACCCATGAAGAACTTACTCTTCAAAGACTATCATCTTTCTGCTTTGAGTATCTGCTGTTTAGTTCTTTTGACTTGTAATATAAACTTCTTGTAGAATGACATTCATTCGAACTGTTTCATGTTAGAATACACAGCAAATTATAATAGTGTTGTCTGTTACTTTTTGCAGCATTGCTTAAAGGGCTGCATGGAAAAACATCAATGTCAGAAGAATAGATAACATCTCTCTTACATTTATGTGCTTTGTCTTTTTGGTTGAACACCAAACCCCACATAACCAAAACTACTAACCCCAACATTAATCTGTAGTTAATTTCTGATATGGTAAAGGGGGAATGTAGTAAACACTGGGTTTCAAAGGAACTGGTATGCAACAATTTAGCAATTTTATGAAGGGTGACAGGAGTGGAAGACCAACCATTAATGGTTAATCTCACATCATTTAATTCCTATCCTAAAGCGGATACATAATACATAACTTAGTATGCAAATGATTTCACTTACAAACCTTTTTATTTGTTAAGGACCTATGTCTGACATCTGGAAGATGGGCATTCTACCTGGATTCCAGAGACATAGAGGAGTTTCCTCTGGGATATAATTCAGGTTTTTCAGGGGATCTGTTTGAAACAGACAGTACTCCAACTAAGAATAAATTTGAATTCCCTGATGTCTCAGAAAATACTGGTGCTAAATATTTGGCAAATATGTTGGTTGCATTAGGAAGACCAAAAAGGAACTATGCAAATTGAACATTGTAGGAGTTTATCTTCTACCTCAGAAATTTCTAACAAAATTTAAGAAAGGATTGTAAAAGAATGCATCCTGCATGTCCAAGGTCACTTGAAAATAATCGTGTTGCAGAAGTAGTAAGAAGATGTGTGGAGTCAGCATCTTCAACTTTTTATTTTTATAAAGCAATCATATTTTATAAATGTGAAATGGATTTCTAATGCTTTTTCTCTTTCCTTAATCTAGCAAAAACATGACATCTGTTGCCTAGGTATGCAGAAATTTTTAAAGCACTGGTATGACTACAAGAAGCTGTATGCTTTAAAACAAAGAGCTGGGGCCTGTAAGTTGTTTGCTGTAAAATTCTGCTGAGGACTATCTTAACACTACCTCCCTAGCCAACTGGTTTGATGTTAGTTGCCTCTAGCACAGGAAAAGTGAACATCTGTCTCCTATTTATGAAACAGGGCAGGAAATAACCAATTTTTTATCTTGATGTTATAACTGTTCATTAAAGATATCTGCTATGCAGATGGATTCACTGAATTGTTGCTGTTTTTTTTTTTTTTTTTGTTTTTCTGTTGCCTTTTATCTCACCAGGATTCACTTTTCTTTTGAAACTGCTTCTTGCTACTAACTGTTACTTTTTGGTTTACCTTTTAAAAAATGGCCACATTTGAAGGGTGAATTCTACTATATTTAAGAACTTAGGTTGGGGGTGAGACATTTATTTAATATTTTCCATTGTTTAATCCCTTCCATGTGATCCATAATATTGGTAAGTAGATGACTACACAATGAAAGTTTTGACAAGTATAGTATTTAAAATATTAGCATTTTCATCATCAATATGTTACATGTTCGTAATTTTATTGTTCTGAAGAAGTGATGTTTTGTGCCGCAAAAGTGCTCACCATACATATTGTATTATTTCTATTAAAGTTGTTATTTTATTATTTCAGCCATGGTGTGTCAAATATGTTTTGGAATTCTTAGTGCTTCTCAATGACCCCATTCAAGCGCAACCTTGAGTACTGATTGGGTGACTGTTTCTGATCTTAAAAGCAAGTGTGTTGCACTTTTGTAATGTTACTGGTCTGAAGAAGCGGTGTGTTGTGCCACAAAGTCGCTCATCATCTACATTTTATTATTTTTATTAAAGTTGCTATTTTATTATTTCAGCTGTGGTGTGTCAAGTACATATTGAAATTCTTAGTGCTCCTCAATGACCCTGTTCAAGTGCAACCAGTACTGATTGGGTGACTGTAAAGTCACCTCTGGGCTGACAGCTAAGTCCCTCATGGACAGGGCTAGTTGGTGCTGCTCACAAACTCGCTCTGCTAAAAACAACCATCCAACTATGCTCAATAAGGGTACTTGTGTTTTTACACAGCAAGGCTTCTAAAACCCTAGTGCTGTTAAACTAGCGGCCTCATATAAACCTATAAAGCTATGTGCCTATGCAGATCTCCCTACCAGTTTTCCCCCACATGGACTACTGATGTCACCTGCACTCTTGTATAAATCAGATTTGTGCCATGGTGCTTCCATAAAGTACTGCGTTCTGTAGTCTGTGTACTTAGATAGGTAGGGGTTCTGTTCTTACTGCAGTTGAATTGGTGTATGTGTGTATGTCTATACAGCACAGCAGAAATGTATATCCTATAGTTATTTCTCCAATGATATGGATTGCCAGTATTTTGATACTTGCACATGCCTACACAGCAATATCATGCAGGCCTCCCAACCCCTTGTCTCCCACATGGCCTGCTGATATCATCCACTATAAGTTCACCTGCACTGCTGTGTAAATCAGACTTCTGCCATGGTGCTCACATAAAGTACTGGGTTCTGTAGTCTGTGTAATTAGATAGGTAGGGATTCTGTTCTCACTGCAGTCAACTTGGTGTGTGTGTGTGTGTGTGTGTGTGTGTGTGTGTGTGTGTGTGTGTGTGTGTGTGTGTGTGTGTGTGTGTGTGTGTGGACACTGTTATCTTCTCCTCAACAGACAATGCTGATGTAATCAGCTATAAAGTGTCTGACACACTCCAAGTTTTTACTTGAGCTGTGGCACTTGCATGAAGTAATGAGTTCTGTAGTCTGTGTAATTAAATAGGTAGGAGGTCTATTCTCACTGCAATCAACTGTGTGTGTGTGTGTGTGTGTGTGTGTGTGTGTGTGTGTGTGTGTGTGTGTGTGTGTGTGTGTGTGTGTGTGTGTGTTGGAGCTGTTGCTTGACATTACAGAGAGCATTTTACACCAGCATGAAGGACACTGTTATCTTCTCCTCAACATACACTGCTGATGTCATCAGCTATAAAGCATTGTCTCATATACTCCAAGTTTGACTTGAGCTGTAGTGCTTGTGTAAAGGACTGGCTTCTGTGGTCTGTATAATTAGATAGGTAGTATTTCTATTCTCACTGCAGTCAAGTGTGTGTGTGTGTGTGTGTGTGTGTGTGTGTGTGTGTGTGTGTGTGTGTGTGTGAGCTGTTGCATGATATTACAGAGTGTTTTACACCACCATGTGGAACACTGTCATATTCTTAAATGACAATGTCGATGTCATCAGCTGTATCACATTTTTGGATATGCAGTACTCCCACCAGGGCGGGGTCATAGACTGGCCTGGAGGCCAGGCAAAAGTTGCCTCATTGTATACAATAAAGATTATGGTGACAAGGATTTTAATCTATCCACATACATGATGGCATTGTTTGTAGGCCCTGTGTTATCTTTCTAAGAAAGCCTTGTGGTATCTCCAGCTGCTACATGTGTCTGGTGAGGTACATGTAAAAAAAGCCATTATACTCTATTAGCATTGTAATGAGGTTTGACTACTGTACTGTCATACATTCCTAAGATGTCAATATGATAGCATGACTTACGATGTGCATAACATAGACTTTTAATAGCAGTGTGGAAACTTGGTAGTCAATGTTCAGGTTGCTATCAGCATGCATTCCCAGTGCTTGCATCACTGGGTTTCTGCATAGCAGGACTGTTACCAATGCTGTAATTAACATGGAACTCCACTTTTCAGATGGACAACATTACAAACACACATTTCTGCCTTTATTTATACATGCACCTTTGTTACCGTTCAGTAGTGTGTGTTAGCTTTTCCTGTATTATGTTATCACCATTGGTGGACTGAGTTATTGCACACAATATCCAAGAATCAGCAAACTTGGTAAGCCAAAGGCCATATACTTTAGCCTGAACTGTCAAGAAATACAGTTTAAGCAGTGAAGAGCCAAGCACAGATCCCTGGGGCTTGCCAATGGTGGCAGCTCTACTGGTGCAGGCTGATTCACCAACTTTCACATGGTGTGTTTGGTTAGTGAGCCAATTGTTTACCCATCAGCTGCCATAAAGTTTAATCCCCAGCTTGGGGCTTTCTCAATGATACCTGCATGTGTGATTGTGTTAAGATCCTAGGCCAGATCAAAATAGGCAGCACACACT